>NC_080571.1:158184303-158336803 GCF_030247185.1 Malaya genurostris
CGTTAAACTCTTTGGCGACCCTTACAATGAAACCAAGATTTCTATTTGCCTGAGCTATTATATGAGCGTAATGTTGTCTAAATGAAAGTTGGGAATTAAGATGCACGCCGAGATCTTTAAAGACAGATACTCTTTCAAGTGTTTCACCAGAGATGCTGTAGTTCCAAAGTATTGGGCTTTTTCTTACGTGTAAAAGAAATTACCGAGCATTTAGACACACTTATAGAAATTACCGAGCATCAAGACACACTTATAGTTGAGATTGCACCAATTACAAAAATTGTTTAAGTACCGCTGAAGTTCCTCGCAATCTGCTGTTGATCGTACCACAAGAAATAATTTCAAATCATCCGCATACATAAGTCTGTATCCTGATGGTATGACGAGAGAAACGTCATTGAAAAATAGCAAAAATAGTAAGGGACCGAGGTTGCTTCCTTGAGGAACACCCGACATATTGATGAAGTTGTATGACTCAACGTTTCCAAGCTTTACAGACAGAACTCGGCCTACGAGGTATGATTTAAGCCACGCAGAGAAGTTTGATGATACTCCTAAACGCTCAAGTTTTGCTAGTAATAGTGTATGATCTACACGACCAAACGCAGCTTTGAGGTCCGTGTATATTGTGTCTACTTGTGATCCAGTTTCCATATTTTTAATACAATAAGAACAGAATTGTGTCAGATTGGTGATAGTCGATCTGTTTGGGAAAAACCTGTTTCAATCCACCTAGTGGTGTAATTATGCCATTCTCATGTATAGTATTGTGGTATTCTATTCAAAAATTTTCTCTTCGATTTTTGAAAGAAACCAAGAGATTGTTTGTGCATTAACTAGTATAACATACAGAATAAAACAGTGCTTTGATTGCGTAGGTCATTCTTAAGAAAACGAAGTGGGTTCACTATTATATGCACTTCCGGCACCGGAACCCGAGAACCGGCATAATCAAAGTCGGATCGTACGGCCACCAACTAACATGACATACAAACTCTACTATTTACGATTTAAATTTTTGTTGCATACGAAAATATGCAGTAATTTTTGGTAGGACCATAAGACCTTTCAATTGACATTAAGATTGGGAATAACGGTTTAGAGTCCAGTTTATAACATTTTTTACGGTGTTTGTTCCGCCAGTTTAAGTGACGGTGTACAATATTGAACACACTTTACTCTATAACTCCGGAACCGGAAGTCAGATCCGGATGAAATTCAGGAATTCCATATGGGACCGGAAGACCTTTCATTTGAATCTAAGTTTGTGGAAATCGGTCAAACCATCGCTGAGAAAAGTGAGTAAGATCCATTTTGGTATATATGACCACTATTTCCGGTACTTCCGGAACCGGATACCAGCAACCAGGATAGCCGGAATCGGTTTGTTTAATTGCCTACCGATAATGACTATCGATTTGTGTTGTTTTGAGACCAGTTTAGAAATTTTTTTCCGTTTTTTGTTTCGCCGGTTTAAGTGACGGTGTACAATATTGAACACACTTTACCCTATAACTCCGGAACCGGAAGTCGGATCCGGATGAAATTCAGGAATTCCATATGGGACCGGAAGACCTTTCATTTGAATCTAAGTTTGTGGGAATCATTCAAACCATCGCTGAGAAAAGTGAGTGAGATCCATTTTGGTATATATGACCACTATTTCCGGTACTTCCGGAACCGGATACCGGGAACCAGGATAGCCGGAATCGGTTTGTTTAGTTGCCTACTGATAATGACTATCGATTTGTGTTGTTTTGAGACCAGTTTAGAAATTTTTTTTACGTTTTTTGTTTCGCCGGTTTAAGTGACGGTGTACAATATTGAACACACTTTACCCTATAACTCCGGAACCGGAAGTCGGATCCGGATGAAATTCAGGAATTCCATATGGGACCGGAAGATCTTTCATTTGAATCTAAGTTTGTGGAAATCGGTCAAACCATCGCTATTTCCGGTACTTCCGGAATCGACTATCGATTTGTGTTGTTTTGAGACCAGTTTAGAAATTTTTTTACGTTTTTTGTTTCGCCGGTTTAAGTGACGGTGTACAATATTGAACACACTTTACTCTATAACTCCGGAACCGGAAGTCAGATCCGGATGAAATTCAGGAATTCCGTATGGGACCGGAAGACCTTTCATTTGAATCTAAGTTTGTGGAAATCGGTCAAACCATCGCTGAGAAAAGTGAGTGAGATCCATTTTGGTATATATGGCCACTATTTCCGGTACTTCCGGAACCGGATACCGGGAACTAGGATAGCCGGAATCGGTTTGTTTAATTCCCTACTGATAATAGCTATCGATTTGTGTTGTTTTGAGACCAGTTTAGAATTTTTTTACGTTTTTTGTTTCGCCGGTTTAAGTGACGGTGTACAATATTGAACACACTTTACCCTATAACTCTGGAACCAGAAGTCGGATCTGGATGAAATTCAGGAATTCCGTATGGGATCGGAAGACCTTTTATTTGAATCTAAGTTTGTGGAAATCGGTCAAACCATCGCTGAGAAAAGTGAGTGAGATCCATTTTTGTATATATGACCACTATTTCCGGTACTTCCGGAACCGGATACCGGGAACCAGGATAGCCGGAATCGCTTTGTTTAGTTGCCTACTGATAATGACTATCGATTTGTGTTGCTCTGAGACCAGTTTAGAAAATTTTTTTAAGTTTTTTGTTTCGCAGGTTTAAGTGACGGTGTACAATATTGAACACACTTTACCCTATAACTCCGGAACCGGAAGTCGGATCCGGATGAAATTCAGGAATTCCGTATGGAACCACGAGACCTTTCATTTGAATCTAAGTTTGTCAAAATCGGTTCAGCCATCTTCGAGAAAACCTAGTTAGATTATTTGACACATACACACATACACACACACAGACATTGCTCAGCTCGATGAACTGAGTCGAATGGTATATGACACTTGGCCCTCCGGGCTAATTTTCACTAGTCAGTTTTTCAAGTGATTGCATACCCTTTCTTTATGAGAATGGCAAAAACCATGCTGATTCTTCGAGATATACGACTTTGTTTCACGAAATAGGACGTCTCCAACTAAAATCTCAAGAAGCTTAGATCCGGCAAGGAGTGAAGTTATACCTCGGTAATTTGTAACATCTTGTTTGTCTCCTTTTTTTTGAAGACAGGAAACATAAATGATTTTTTCCAGTTCAAAGGAAATCGTGACTGCGACAATGATAGGTTGAAAATTATTCTCAGAGGTGTACACAATACCCTTGAACATCTTTTCAGGATTATAGATGGAATCCCATCTGGCCCTGCCGATGTAGAGGATTTCAACTTGTTAATTGCCACCATAATATCCTCATCAGATAAAGTACGGGTGTGTAATGTCGGAGATATAACTGGATGTCGTGAATACGAATAAAACTGACACGATTTCTTTACACTTTCGAATTCGAATTGATAGTCGGTCGATTGTGTGAATTGCGAAACTTTCCCCCTTTTCACTACTAAAATTTTTTTGACGTCGATTATCTCATTTTGGATTTGCATATTTCATTGAAAGAAACTATCAAGATGCTGTTCAGGATTCATTTCTGCCTTTTAGAAGGACCAAATTGTGGAATTCTCCACGATATTTAGCACAGGTCGAAACATTTTTCTCGAACGATTTTCGCACAGCGAAAAGTGCACGAAGCAAATCAAATGATTTTGGATTTCAACTAAACTGATGATTTCTACCTTCGATTTGCAAACAAGTAATCTTAATGTTTCTTTAGATATCATTTAGAGCCATTAGAACGGCTGATTTTATATAATGCTGTCCACTATTCGTTTCTTGTTTTCTTTCTCTTCTATGCAAACCATCAGCAGCTGATGTAATCGTTCTTGCTTGAATTGAAACTAGCTTTGCGAACAAACCGACACATCCGCTCGCAATGCCAAATGATACCTAACTGGTTTAATGCGTCTTCTCGCCTTGACGACCGGAAGGCAAATGAGAACTACGACCTGAGCGTTTGAGGTTTTTAATTACGCAGAAGGTGCGCTCTCCGATGCCGCTGTTTGAATGCGTCTTCTCGTCCCGACGTCTGCTTTCATCCAACACACAAGAACAAATGATCGATTTTCGACCACGGTTCTTCTTTTATAAGGTTCAGTTGAATATATGTGTCTGACTACCTCAAAATCATCGTCCTTGCGCGAAAAACCCAAGCAAAAAAAAGGAGTTTTCCGCGTTGTTTTAAAATTTTCAAAAAACTTAATTTTTGAGTTGTTTGTGGTTATCTCACACTGTTCAAAGTATTATCCTAAATTCCTGATCATATTTTTGATGAAATAGTGAAAGAATTATGTTGCTGCCATTAATACAAGTCGAGATATTCACGATTAAGTTCTGCCCATTCTTCCATATGGCTAATTTTGAAAAGGCGCCCCATAGTAAAGCAAGTCGTATTCACGACAAAACGAATATTGTCGACATGTATAACACCTCGGGGTACGTTTTGTAGGCAACATTCAACCTGAGTAGAGTTAGCCGAATCGGAGTTGAACACACTCGAGAAGTGTTTTGCAAATAGATTACATGTGTCACTTATGGTGTTTGAAGTTTCGTTTTCAAGGAACATACAGGAAGGAAGTCCATTCTCTTTGCGTTTACCATTAACAAAAGACCAAAATTGCTTTGGATTCCGTTTCAAATTTGACTGAGTTCGTTCCACGTGTTTTGAGTAGAGAAAGCGGTTATACGATCGATAGTTGTTGGGGGGGTTCCGTCGACTTGTGTAACGACGAAGTGCAGTCGCTCTTAATCTTTTGAGGTCACGTAGGTGTCGATTGCTCCAAGGTGGTTTCAAACGAGGACGGGGCGCAGGGACATGAACCATGAAGAGTTGTCTTAAAACATTGGAGAAACTGTCTACAGCAACATCCACATCGGTAGCATTATCAAGAATAGAGTCCCAGTCGATTAAACGGAGTACGTTGTTAAGCCCGGAAAAGTCAGTTTTAGAAAAATTGAACAACCTATTTTCATGCGCCTCATCAAAACGAACTAGTTGAGGGCAAATCAAAGTAGCAGAAAGCGGAGGATGATTGGTGTCAACAGCAACCAATGACTCAAGTGCTTCTGAAACGAAACAATTCTTCACAGCTTCCTCATTAACGAAAAGAAAATCTAATGTGCGGTTGCGCATGTTAGTCACAGTACTCAATTGCAGCATATTCAATAGGGACATGCCATCCAATAGAGTGACGTTCGGCCATGTCAAAGTTGATTCAGATAGGTATCCTTCCAGACGAGCCCAGGTTGGTTATAGTCCCCAAATAGCAAATGTGCGGTTCGATGATCAGTATTGTTAACGATGTTAAGTGCCGAATCAATGTGATTTTGAATAACGTCTACATTATCGGCGCAGTCAGGAGGAATATAAACTACACCTACACTTATATATGCGTTGCGGCAACGGATATTTACCCAGAGTTGTTCGAGGATGTGATTGATGTCAGATATACGTTTGGACGACAGCCGATTGGAAACAGCGATGAGAACACCTCCACCACGTTTTTTTCTAGTACTTGCGGGATCGCGATCCTTACGGTAGACCGTTTAACTCGAGCCAAACAGTTGAACAGAGTTGATTTCATTATTTAACCACGTCTCAGTTAAAATAAGAGCATCGTAATCCATTTCTGCAGCAGCACTAAACAATTCGTCAATATTCGTACGTAGCCCTCTCACGTTCTGGTAGTAGAATTTTAGTTCGCGTTCGGGATGTTCCTTTGGTGGTAGTACAACAGAGCAGCTTTCGGTGGTAGTCACGTCGATGCATTCAGGATCACGCGCTGGCTGCAATGGAGAGTCTGCACCACCGACGAGAACGAGAGAATTGCGTTCGGTAGCAAACTGCATGGGATACAATAAAGCTTAAGTTTCTAGTATACAATGTAGATAGATTTGCTCTATATGAAATTGTCCCGTCTTTAGTTTACTGGAGAAGTAATTTCATGTTAGCGTTTGGCGTTCTAGATTTTTTGATTGTATGTTTACTGGTGAAGTCGACTCCGAAATCGATCCGAACGAATCCCGAATCTTTCTGCTCCTCCGTCTGGATTGAGGTTTCCGAGGTTTACCTATGATGATCATTTCCCCGGCATAGACGATTGCGTTGAGCGCGCGGGAGATCTCAGGTTGCGTTTAAATCTTTTCTCTGTTTCAAGAGCCGTTTGAGTCAGCTAGCTCGCTACCCTTCCCTGATTAGGGATAAAATGAACCTTCCCCTTTAAGGTCTCAAGCCGGGCAAACAAGAATTGACGGGTGATGTCTCTAACAGAGAGTGGCGCATAAATCACCCACTTATTGACGGGGCAGTAAGTTGACCAGTTATAATGCGCTCACTAGTATCAAAATAAACACATCCATGTTAGGTAATATGTCTATTTTAAAGGTTCAAAACAGAGCCGACAAAAGGAAACAAAATGACGAAAATATTATTCAGCAAGAAAACACTCTTAATGATTCGTTTCAAGTACACAACATGCCAAAATTAAGCATTGAAAAATCATCGACAAATCATATAAATCGCCTCAAAATTTCAATTAAAATTAAAATTACAAAAAAGCTTTGACTCAAGTGTCATTTACCCGTAGTACAATCACAAATATAAATGAAACTCTCGAGAGAATTTTAAATATTTTTGAAGAAAAAGCTAATAAATTAAATATTGGAAAAATTGCTCTAGCGCTTTCAAAAACAATTTTCAATTTTATTAGTATTAATAATTTTATTTCAGCATGTAATAAACATCAGAAATCACTTCAAATCATACTCTATCAACCACAACGCGAGATAGATGATAAAAACCCAATTAACAGAATTATCCAAGAAAACCACGACTCTGCAATTAGGCGGACACGTCGGAATTAACAGACTTTATCGAAAACTTAAATGTCATTATATATGGTCAAATATGAAAAAACCATTGCAAACTATATTAAAATAGGTTAAAATAGTATATTCAATAAAACTAAAATGCGGAAAAATAAATGGACATTCTGAAGTCAAGACTGAAGGGAGAACGACCCGTTTCTTTTCGATCGAAGACCAAGACGTCGCGGACTGGTACGAAGGGTGGTATACCTCGGGTCCGAAGGGAACCTATGAGTTGGGACCTGGCATCACAATACTCGACACGCATCCAAACAACATGCTCGATGTCATGATAACCCTCACCGCAAACGCAGACACCACTCTCGGCGAGCCCCACACGACGGAGATGCGCGCTGAACATGTAATGATTAGACATGAGCCTTGACATTACACGAATAAAGTCACGGCTCACGTCCAACCCCCGGAACCAAGGTTTCGTCGATACCTGTGGGATTATTGAGTGTAACCATCGTACCAGAGTTCCACTATTCCATGTATTTTGCCAGCTGGCTAGAGTTTTCCGACGACAGCAACTGAAAAATTCATTGAAGCAGATTGGTCTTTCATAGATATCACCTTCTAGTGCGTCCACCTTGGCTAACGAGTTCGCCCTCTCATTGCCCCGTATGGAACAATGTGAGGGGACCCAAACCAAGGTAATATGGTATGATTTTGCAGATAAAGCACTCAATTGTTCACGTACTTTCCCCAGAAAATATTCATTAATATGCTTCTTCGTAGCTTCTGGAAATCTGTATTGCCGTTTATTGATAGGCACATTTGAAGAGGTCTCAATTTCGTGCACTACCGCATAGGTGATAGTTAATTTGTCCCCCTTCAGATAGAATACATCGCTATATGATGCCAGAATCTTCTCTATATCCATAAAATTTATTCTCTTTAAATGATTAATATTTAGTGATTCTAATACTTTATCCGTTCGGTACCGACCAATTATTCGACAGTATCTTCTATTTTCCGTAATAATTATGTCTTGATTTGTATCTAAATCAAGGAAACCTTTGTGTTCCTCGTCACGCTCTCTGTCTATAAAATCTTTTACTTTTTCATTAGTAATATTAGTCCCACAACGTGGAAGCATACTAACTGAACGACCATTGTTTTTGTATTAATCATAGTTGTTCTGATACGGTGCATTAATGTTATGATTTTTATTCACTTTTTGGTTCATTTCATATTTATTATGCTTTGCTAAACTGCCCTCCAAGACTTCAGCATTAACAATAATTACTTCATTTTTGCTACTCTTTGCGTCAGTTTTAATATGTTTTTCGGTTGTCTTATTTCTACTTGGAGATTTTTTTGTTTCAAAATTATTGTTTGCTTTAGTTGCACCGTTAGAAGACATTTTTGGCTTCTCATTATTATCATTTACTTTGTTATTTCTTTCATTATTCATGCGGGTTGATATATCAATGTTGCACCCATCTCTATCTGAAGCACGCATCCCATGATGCTCAGTTGCGTGTACCTTTTCTTTTCCTGTTACTGGTTTATTTGCTACATTATTGTGCTCGTTTGGTACACTTAGGAATATGTGCTCGAAATTCTGAGTGACATAAATTTTGTATATCTTTAAAAACTCTGCTCCAATGATTCCAGGAACACACAGATCTCTTACTATATAAAATCTAATTCTTTAATGAGTTTTTCCAATCACCAACGTGACTTTCACTGACCCAATAGTCTGTGATTCAGTTCCATCAAAGCCTGCAATGTATAAATTATCTTTATAGTTTATTTTCTCTAATTCTATTTTCGCGACAGTATCCCATCTCATTACGTTATAAAATGCTCCAGTATCGAGCAAATACTTGATTTTTCCGTTAGGTCTATTTGCAGCAGCAACTTTTACAAATAACTGATTGTTTTTAGCGCAATCTATTTTCAACATTTCGTAAAGGCGCCATACCTTCTTGCCATTGCTCCGTGTAATTTTTTGTCGTTTCTATACCCAGCCTACCCTGTGGACTAATCTTGTTTTGATCATCTCCTTGGTAATTTTCCTGAATTTTGACATTGTTATCTGCCTCGTATTTTGAGACTCTGTTCTCCTGTTGCTGATGAGCTTTATATGATTCTGTTTTTGGTGAGAGGTATTTTCCGTGAGCATATCCAACCTTGGTCATTGTGTATGCTAGTTAAATACTTATTCATAAATCTCATTCCCAAAATACCCCTCGGAGTCAAATTCCCCACTACGTCAAACTTCGTTTGAAAAGTTCTTCCTGCGATGATGAAGTTCTACGGTACCTAACGTTTTTCTAACAGTGCAAGTTACCCCGAAATATTCTATGACTTCGTTTTCATTAATTGTATATGCTCCCATGTACTTTGCGTTTCGCCTACTTATCAAGTTGCCAGATGCTCCAGTATCTACCAGCAACTGCATCTCGTTATTTGGTTCGTTTGCCGATCTCAACAACATCATAAGTTCGTTGTCTTTCGTCTTATGTAATTTGACCCATATCCCTTCTTTGTGTTTTTTGTTATCTTTCTCTTCAATGTGATTGTTCGCATCACTCTTCATTGATTTTCATATCATATCTTCGAAATATTTTCCTATTACTGTATGTCTTGCAGTTTAACCATAGTTTATTCGCATTGTTTTTGAAATGTTTATTATTAAAATTGTTATCTTCGATTAAGCACTCGTCGTTGCGATAGTATTCGTTGCGTAAGCTTCGGTTGTGTTTATGAGAATTTCGGATAACATTTATGTTTATTGTTTGTCCAAAGTTTTGGTTTATCAACTGCATGGTAGGATAGCAGCCGATTTTCAATACTTGATAATATATGGCTGAATTCCGCCCCCTCTTGTAGGTATCTTATTAATTCTTGAAACTTAAGCTGCCTATGATTTTTTGCTAAATGTTTTAAGCTTGCATTCGATAATCCTGCTACAAAATAAATCGTTAATCCTTTTTCTGCGAAGGATTTTTGTACATTTTCTTGGCCTTGATTCCCTTGCTGAGTGTCAATATATTCCATTATTCGTAGCGCTCTTTCAGCGTACTCTTCAAATGGTTCTCCATAATGTTGTTCGAGAGTTTCTTTCCTCATAAATATCTATTCTACTGTGATTTTCAATCCGAATATGTCTCTTAAATTCCTGAACATATCTTTTACTGTGTCGGCACCTCCTATTGAAGGATACGTAACTAATCATTTTAGGTTGCACGATAGTGCACGGCTCTTTCGGATATGAACTCTGAAAATATACTTATCTTCCGGGGCAGATGGCCCTCCCGGGTTGTTGCGAAGCTGATCGGAGCTGACGGTCGTCCTACTGGGCTGTGATGCACAAGTAAAGGGCTCTTTTGCGGTTTCGAGTATAGACTGATTTTATTTACAAAAACTATAGCTATTTATACATATTTCTCCTTACAATACTATAGCAACATTATAGTTGCGTTCGCTTTCTAGCTAACATTATCTTCCTAGCCTGCTTGTTACCCGTCAAACACAAGGGTAAACTGCTTATCGGTTTTCCCCATTCTTCTTCTACCCTAACCGGTGTACCCGTCTACGGTATGAGTAATCCGGTTGGGCCCTAAACCTTTGTTTACATTACTTTCTCGCCTACTTCGCAGTTCGGGATTTTGTGTTATACCTGGTATGTGTCAGGAGCGGCTAATCCGGTCGGGCTTTCTATTTGGTGCAATTACTTTCGACATTCTACAGGCACCGAATATAACTATCTTTGCCTGCCGTCCGGGTCGCTTATCGGTCTAGAAATTTTGAGTCACTTCTCTTTGTGCACGGGTTTGTTTATTTTATGTTTCAAGAACCGGGCAGTCTAATTACTCATGCGTAGTTCAACCTATCTAAATAATGTGATTCTATACTTGCCCTGTGCTTTGTATTTAAACGTGAATCATCTTGCGCTGGCGCATTATGAGCCTTTATTGACCCTTTTCTTGTTTCGCTTTACCCTAGCTGCTGCTTATCATTGTACAGTCATGCGTAGTTAAATTGAAATTTCATAAATGTGCACGAAATTACAAACCTTTTTACTAAGATACGTTACTGCTTTGTTTCCTTTGGTTGGCGTAGTTTTCAGTTTTGCTCTTTTGTCGTCTTGTTAATCGTTGTGCTACGCTTTCGATATTATTCTCGCTGTCTGATGGGCTTTTATTATCGCAGGATATGATTTCTGAATCGTTGGATATTTTTCTATGTGCTTTGTATTTAGCCCTAACTATATACGTCAGTTCATCCCATGTGTATACAAACTCTTCCAATTCTTCTTTGGGAGTTTTTCTTTACCACGCCTTGGAGCGATCTGGCTCGTGGTTTTAGCTGTAAATAATTATGATCTTGACCGTGGTTATGGTCGACATTCGTTAACGTAAATAAACTTGACCTAGTCTCACATTACTGGTCATTGTATAGTACAAAGCTTCAGCTGCTACGAGCTCTGCTTGGTAGAATTTCGTTTGCATTGGCATTTTTGTTTATTTTTGAGCCAGCCCAACTCGGTGCTCTCAAATTTGTCATGCCCGCCGTGTGCGCAAACCAAACTGTCTTTGATAAATCCGCTATAAGGGTCGGCATAGGCTGCAACAACACACCGTTCCATACTCGTGGTTTAACGTTATTGTTTACCGTACGCGACTCAAAATCAATGTCGGTTAATTATTATTATTGTCATATACCGCTTCTTTCCCCCGTATTCTATTCGTATTTTGGTTGTTAGACTTCTAGCCGCAAATATGGCCGCGATCGTTTTGGTGTGTTGCCTAGCAACGCATTTTGCTGTAGGCTTCGCCCATACGGTTTGGTTTTCCACCTTTTCAAATATATACTTCGTGGCATGCATTCCTGTTGCCGAATGCGCTGACTTGATTTTCTATGTCAGTCCAAGAACGGCTGCCGCTGCTTACTTACAAAATCATGCGTCAAAATACCGATTCCCTCGCTCATAC
The DNA here is from genome assembly GCF_030247185.1 of Malaya genurostris. Classification (NCBI taxonomy): domain Eukaryota; kingdom Metazoa; phylum Arthropoda; class Insecta; order Diptera; family Culicidae; genus Malaya; species Malaya genurostris. The sequence goes on from NC_080571.1 coordinate 158,196,156, forward strand.
GCGTAAGGTTCGGTTGATCCCCCCCCCCCTCGCAGTCACCTTTATAAACATGTTACCATTGCCAACTGTTCAGCTGGTCGTGATTTTCTTGTCTCTTTAAAGAAGCAAAAAACATAAAAAAATCCTTAACCTTCATGCCAATATGGCCACCTCAAAAGTTTACCCGCGGCTTTTTTTCTTAACAAATGTGTCTCTAGTACATGTGCTCCGTATTGACCGTGGTCAAAACGTAAACAAATCAAATGCAAACGTAATCTCTACGTTTGCTGTTTTTAATGAAACTTGAAATTCGATCCAGCTCATGCCAGCTCCAATCGTAACAAGTAAGGGTAACCAATTATACTCTAGCGCCGAGCCAACATGCTTGGTTGATAATAACGATTCTGATGGTAAAAATATTACGACTAACCTATTGTTATTAATCCGTTGATCATCATTTTTTCCTCCAATTTTTTTTCCTCTAGCACTATTGGCGTTTCCTTACAGCTTCCTTTTTCCCGTCCGCGGCCAGTTCCGCTGTCACCAGAATGAATAGCCTATATACCCGAATAGCCTATATTGCCGTGCAGTCCGAGCGGCGTGCGTCGAGGATTGGAAGAGTGTTTCTCTTCCACTATTAAAAAAGTACGGGTGTGTAATGTCAGAGACATAACTGGATGTCGTGAATACGAATCGAATTTCGACCATGGTTCCTCTTTTATACGCAGTCAGTTGAAGATATGTGCCTGACTACCTCAAAATCGTCGTCCTTGCGCGAAAAAGCCAAGCAAAAGTAAAGAGTTTTCCGCGTTGTTTTCAAAATTTCAGAAAACCTAATATTTGAGTTATTATCTCACACTGTTCAAAATATTATCCTAAATTCCTAATCATATTTTTGATGAAATGGTGAAAGAATTATGTTGCTACCTTTAATACAAGTCGAGATATTCACGATTAAGTTCTGCCCATTCTTCCATATGGCTAATTTTGAAAAGGCACCCCATAGTAAAGTAAGTCGTATTCACGACAAAATAATAAATTTGCTTCTCTTCTTCGTGTTCTCTCTTCTTTAAACTTTTATTAGTGATACTAATTCACAATTACAACTTTTACACAGTGGTAGCAAATTTTCCGCAAAAACTGTTATCACTTGTTATCTTTTCTCGGTAACACTACAGTGGATCTATGCTTCTTGTGCTTTATGTTTTGTTCACTTAAAATATCTATTATCCCATAGAGAATATTTCTTCTCCCACTTGCTACCATCAGGCTATGTGCTTACAAATCCGATATTTACTTTTATTTATCACTATTCCAAAACTGTTATCATGCTTTCTGTCAGCCACATTTAGCGGATTCTTTTCTTACAGCGACATTGTACACGGAATGGTATTACTTGAAAACTATGTGTTTTTAAGCTCCTAACATTTACTTTCGAGTGAAGCCCGAAGATGTTAGTACAAGCTTACGATTTTAAGTAAAAAGTTCATCCGACTTTCTCCCGAAGTTCTACCGACAGCCAAGACAACTGTCACTATGCCAGTGGCAGTGACTAGTGTCCATGAAAAAAGGCGGGTGGGTAATGTCACAGACATAACTGAAGGACGTGAATACGAATAAAACTGACTGTTTCTTTCTCACTTCAGGATAAAGATAATCATTTGTATTAGATTGTTTATATTTTTCAACTATCATTACTTCGCTTCCAGAATTTTAACGAAGCATCTATACTACAGTACAACTAATTGGCGGCAAACATATTCTACCATACAATTAAATAACACGGAACAAATAGTTTTGTAGATTTAGATACTAGTAGAAATAAACTTCTCAAAATCCTTTGGAAATATTTTAGTGGCTCTATAAAACCGCTTTTCGTAATTTGTTAAATGGTTATAACAGTTAAAATTAAAAAACTAATATATAAATCTGGGGCACGCTCCGAATTCAGCTGCAAATTTTCGGAATCTAGATCAAAAACTCAGGTCTTAAATTTAGTTCTAGAAGTAAGGAACTTTTTAGAATTTTCCAAATTGCGTTATAGAACTAAATTCTGAACTTGAATTCCAAGTCTTGATATAGGAACTGAATTCAGTTCCAGCATCTATTTCCAGAAATCAATCAATTCCGGCAATGAATGCTGAAACTGAATTGATGAATGAAATTCTGAAACTAAATTCAGGAATTAAACTCTGGTTTTCAATTCAATTTTTAAATCAAGGTTCGGTGTTCAGACCCCGGCAATGAATGCTGAAACTGAATTGATGAATTAAATTCTGAAACTAAACTCAGGAATTAAACTCTGGCTTTCAATTCAGTTTTTAAATCAAGGTTCGGTGTTCAGACCCAATATTTAGTTTCAGAATCCAGATCTAAAATACATATCCTGAATTTTGTTCATGAATCCTGAAAAATCCTAAATCATATCTCTGGATTCGAGTTCCTGAATAAGGAACTAAATTTGAAACCATTTTCAAAATCCAGAAATAGGATTCAGTCAGTTTTAAATTCTGAACCTGTAATCTGGGACTAATTTTTTAAATAGAAGTATGAAACTAAATTCGGAACCTAAAATTAACTTCAGAATTCAGGTGCACCAGAATCTAGCTTCTGAGATTAGTTCTTGAATTTGACTAAAAATTCAGTTCTCTGCTACTGGTGGTTTACTGCTAGCCACGACGTCCGAATGGGAAGAAGAGCTACATTGATTCCACCTGAGCATTTGAGGTTTTTACCACCTCATTATTACTGATGTTGGTGGAAGAACCTCAGCACGATATCTAGTTCCGTCTAACGTACTAGAAAAAATGAACAATTCTCGATCAAGATTTTCCTATTACACTAGGCCAGTAGAACATCGGAACCGATATGTGCCTGACTACCTCAAAACCGTCGTCCTGGTGCGAAAAAGGCAAGCGAACGTGATGAATTTCCCTCGTTGTTTCCAAAAGTTTGAGAAAACATAAATTTTGAGTTACTTATGGTTATTTTACACTGTTGAAAATTTAATCACAAATTCCTGATTATATTTCTGATAGCATGGAGGAAAAATTATGTTGTTGCGTTAAGTATAACAAGAGATATTCACGATCAAAAACTTATTACTCTTCCAGAGGCTAAATTTTGAAAAGACGCCCCATAGTAAAGTAAGTCGTATTCACGACAAAAATAACTTTGTTTCTATAACATTGCTGCGCTGACTAATGCTCGGAACTGTCTATGGTTTAATAACAAAGTTTTTTCGACATCGTTGCGATGACTAATGCTCGAAAATGTGCATGCTTCTATAACAAAGTTTATACATGAAGGTTGCGGTTACGCTGATATGAGAATTGGCTTGATGAGTTTCCTTAACAACTTCTTGCACATTACGAGAAATAATCATCAAAATTATTCCAAAAGGCGGACGTCAGAGTTACGAGGAAGCCAAGATAAGTGCCTAATTGAGCGACCGCTTCATACTAAACAACTGGTTTATCAACGTGGAAAATTCACGATCACACTACTTCACGATGTTGTATATAATATCGAAAAAGCCTTTTCGCTCAAACAATCCAGCTTGGGAACTTTTCTAGATATAGAAGGTGCTTTTGACAATGTATCTTTCCAATCGATGAGCGATGAGCAGACATGCATTATCATCAAGCATCTCGTACGGATTCGCAGATGATTATCTAATACAAATCACTAGACCATGCATTGCAACGTTATTTGATCTGATGCAACAGGCTTTACGGGTTGTGGAAAAATGGTGTCAACAGGTTGGATTGTCGGTAAATCCAAATAAAACCTCAATGATTCTTTTCATAAAGAAGCGAACAACAACCGTGCCCGTCTTTTGCAGTTTTTTGGGAGCATGCTGTTGTGTACCGACCAGGTCAATTACGTTGGAGTAATCCTGTATTCCAAACTTAACTGGACTGCTCGCATTGAGTCTAGAATCAAAAGAGCATGCATGGCCTTTGGGCAATGTAGACGCACTTTTGGTAAAACGTGGGGTTTGAAACCGAAATTTATCTATTGGATTTATAGTACAATTATACGTCCAATACTAGCATATGGATGCCTCGTATGGTGGCAGAGAGGGCAAGTAGTGACGATTCAGTCGAAGCTCAATCATTTGCAAAGAGTGGTGCTCGTGGCAATGACTGCAGCTTTTACAACAACTCCGACCGCTGCTCTGGAAGCTCTTCTCAATATATGTTAAGACCACTTCATGTGCATCTAAAGCAAGAAGCACTTGCTTGTGCCGACAAACTTCAAGTTACTGGTCTATGAAATGATAAATCAATAAATTCAGAAATAGGTCATACACGTCTGTGGTCCCAATTGGTTGCATGGGATGATGTTTTTCTTGCCCATAGCGACTTAAAACTCGCGTGTAGTTTCCCGTATAGAACTTTTCAAATAAAAATTCCATCCAGACAGGAGTGGCTGTCTGGATTTTTGGAAACACTACAGCAAGAGCACGTAGTCTGTTACACTGATGGTTCACTGATGCGGGTGTTTACTGTCGTGAATTGGGGTTAGAGCAATCGTACTTCAGAGATCAAATGGCTGTGACTTTCGGTTCCGGAGATATGATTGTATAAGTGACGTAACCGACAAAACGCGTTGTATTTTAACACGCTCAATTTTCTCAGAGATGGATGAACCGATTTTAACAAACTTATGCTCGTTTGAAAGCTACTTTCGGGCTATTGATCCAGTTCAAAGATCAAATGGCTGTGACTTTTGATTTCGGAGATATGATTGTATAAGTGACGTAACCGACAAAACGCGTTGTATTTTTACGTGCTCAATTTTCTTAGAGATGGATAAACCTATTTTAACAAAATTATGCTCGTTTGGAAGCTACTTCCGGGCCATTTATCGAGTTCAAAGATCAAATGGCTGTGACTTTTTGTTCCGGAGATATGATTGTATAAGTGAAGTAACTGACAAAACACGTTGTATATTCACGCGCTCAATTTTCTCAGAGATAGCGGAACCGATTTTAACAAACTTATACTCGTTTAAAAGCTACTGTTGGGTCATTAATCAAGTTTAAAGATAAAATGGCTGTGACTTTTGGTTCCGGAGATATGATGGTATAAGTGACGCAACCGTTGTTTTGTATCGCTCTAATGTATATAAGGGTGCCAATATTTTGGGATCACCTCTAATTTCATTAAGCGCTATTGCTCAAAAGTTGGAGCATCTCGAAAAAATACCCATGCAAAATTTGAGCTAAATCGGACATATGTAAGGGGTGCTACCCGGCGGTTAAGGTTTGAAAATGTTCGATCTTGAAAAATTACCAAATGATGAGATTTCCGAATCTAATTTATTTTATGTCAAACGTCCTTGAATTGCATGAAACGTCGAGATGTTCTGTCATCTCAAAAAAATTGGATTAAGGTGGATTAAGAAGGGTTTTTTATGTGATCCCATTGGTGGAGTCGGGTTTATGGTAATTCCCTTTGACATCTTACACTGTATGCACTTCTGACAAAAATCCTTTGTCTCAGCTTCCGTTATTGAAAAAATACTTTTCTTTTAGTGTGTTAAACGTTTTGTTATAGCCTAAATGGGCTGATTCGTGTGCAGTACGAATTAGTTTTACTCTCTCTAGTATTGGAGGCTAATATATCCACTCAAACTATTTAACGATAAAATTTGTATTTCCATTGACGTATTTATATATTTTATCTCCTGATACCAAAACCAATTTTGTCGTGAATACGACATACCTTACTACGGGGCGCCATTTCAAAATTAGCCATATGGAAGTATGAGCAGAACTTAATCGTGAATATCTCGACTTGTATTAATGGCAGCAACATAATTCTTTCACTATTTCATCAAAAAAATGATCAGGAATTTAGCATAATATTTTGAATAGTGTGAGATAATCACAAACAAATCAAAAATTTAGTTTTCTGAAAATTTTAAAACAACGCGGAAATCTCTTTACTTTTGCTTGGGTTTTTCGCGCAGGACGACGATTTTGAGGTAGTCAGGCACATATCTTTAACTCAACGTTATAAAAGGGGAACCGTGGTCGAAAATCGATCATTTCTTCTTGTGCGTTGGATGAAAGCAGACGTCGGGGCGAGAAGACGCATTCAAAGAGCGGCATCGGAGAGCGCACCTTCTGCGTGGTTAAAAACCTCAAACGCTCAGGTCGTAGTTCTCATTTGCCTTACGGTCGTCAAGGCGAAAAGACGCATCAAACCAGATTCAGATCATTTGGCACTGCGGGCGGATGTGCCGGTTTGTGCGCAAAACTAATTCCAATTCAAGCAAGAACGATTGCATCAGCTACTGGTGCTTTGCATTGGAGAAAAAGAAAACAAGAAATGAAAAGTGGACAACATTAAATAAAATCAGCCGTTCTAATGGCTCTAAATGTTATCTAAAGAACTATTAAGATTACTTCTTTGAAATTCGAAGGTAGAAATCATCAGTTTAGTGAAAATTCAAAATAAATTGATTTGGTTCGTGCACTTTTCGCTGTGCGAAAATCGTTCGAGATAAATGTTCCGAACTGTGCTAAATATCGTAGAGAATTCCACAATTTGGTCCTTCTAAAAGTCAGAAATGAATCCTGTACAGCATTTTGATAGTTTCTTTCAATCACAGTGGTTCGGATCCACAATTTAGGGGGGGCGAAATCTTTTATGGCTTAACCTTATACTTTAGAGCTATGATGTTTTCAAAACAAATGATCAGTGAAAGACATGCAATATTTCGATGTACATGGTATTATGGTGGCTCTTATTATAAAGGTGAACTAAAACTTATTTTCCGGATGTGTTGAGATAGAGGACTGCATCCTTCAGCAAAGTTGTAGATAAACTTATATCGAGCAGCTTTACTGAAGACACCATTGTGGTATCTGCAACGATTTTAGTGCAAACAGATATTTTGCTTTAGCATTTTTATTTTTCACTTTTCGTATTAGGTATCTCTGAACATCTTTTAGAGTTTGTTAAAACCAATTTTTTAGTGACTGGCGCATTAGGTAGTGTTTTCTGAACCGAAGTTATGTTAAAACTAGTTCTTAAACAGGTTATTTTTAAATTGCTATATCTAACAGTAAGGTAAGGTAGAAAGAAAATCCGTTTCTTGCATTTGACAGAAAATATTTTCGTGAATGTTTATAAAAAGAAGGCGGAGTTTTTTAAATTTAATTTCAATTTTGTAAAAAAGAGTGTTAAAACTAATTCAGGTGCATACTCGGGAGGATGATGTTCACTCACGTTGGTTGTTGCTTATGCGATAATGCTATTACAGAGAATATCTGACTTTAAAAGCAATCGTTTGAACCTCCTACAGATTCACTGAACGATTGAATTTCCCTATACTTGTGTATTGATTAATTGTCGACTTTCTTGCGCTTCATCGCCGAACGTCGAGATCATGAGTCATCTCGTTTTTTTTTTTTTGAAAAATTTCGACTCTCTGGGACTTTGAATTTTAAGATTTCCGATATCGAACGTCGAACGTTTGGTGTTATCTCGACGTTTCAGGCAATTCTGAATATTTGACATAAAAAATAAATTTCCAATTTCTATGAATCAAAAAAAAAATTAACGTTCCAGCCAATTTTAAGATATTTGGAAATGAAAAAAAATTGTATGGTGATTTTTCAAAATGGAAAATTATCAAACTTTCACCATTATCTCTACGTTTCGTCTAAGACGCCAAGGCTAAATCGAAACGTGAACATAATGAAATTGGTTATGTGCCCTAGCACAAACAAGGTCAATTCCTAAATAACTACCAATGACGGCCGGCACCATTCACCCACCTACCGCTTCACGAAAATAAAGATAATTCCAATATATTGGCACCCTACTGTATAATGGTAGTAGTATTGATGAAAATCCAATCACAAAAAATATTTAAGTTTTTGGTTAAAAAGTATTATCCTATTTATATTTCATATACAAAAGTAACATAAGAGCAGGGTTTCATTCAGTAAAAAGCATTCAAACGGAGCGGTTGTTTTTCGAGACGAAGACAACTGTAAGCTACAGGTAGATTGGTTGGTTGGTGCTAATCGCAAAGGCTGCTGCAAAGCCAATATTCGAGGCGATTCCAGTTGCATAAGTATATATATATATATATATATATATATATATATATATATATATATATATATATATATATATATATATATATATATATATATATATATATATATATATATATATATATATATATATATATATATATATATATATATATATATATATATATATACACACATTTTTTGCCTAAATTCGTTTTTATTATTCAACATAATTGCCATCAGAGGCGATACAGCGATTATAGCGATCTTCCAACTTTTCGATACCATTTTTGTAGTACGATTTGTCCTTTGCCTCAAAATAGGCCTCAGTTTCAGCGATTACCTCTTCATTGCTTCTAAATTTTTTACCTCTTCGTTTGCTTCTAAATTTTTTCTGAGAACAGGAAAAAGTCACTGGGGGCCAAATCTGGAGAATACGGTGGATGAGGGAGCAATTCGAAGCCCAATTCGTTCAATTTCCGCATGGTTTTCATTGACTTGTGACACGGTGCATTTTCTTGCTGAAACAAAACTTTTTTCTTCTTCAAATGAGGCCGTTTTTTTGAAATTTCGTCCTTCAAACGCTCTAATAACGCTATATAATAGTCACTGTTGATGGTTTTTCCCTTTTCAAGGTAGTTGATGAAAATTATATCATGCGAATCCCAAAATACAGACGCCATAACCTTACCGGCCGATTGTTGAGTCTTTCCACGCTTTGGGTTCGGTTCATCGCGTGCAGTCTACTCAGCTGCCTGTCGATTGGACTCCGGAGTGAAGTGATGGAGCCATGTTTCGTCCATTGTTATATATCGACGAAAAAAATCGGTTTTATTTCGATATAACAGCTCCAAACACTGCTCAGAACCATCAATTCGTTGTTGTTTTTGATCGATTGTGAGCTCACGCGGCACCCATTTTGCACAAAGCTTTCTCATATCCAAATATTCGTGAATAATATGTCCAACACGTTCCTTTGATATCTTTAGGGTGTCAGCTATCTCGATCAACTTCACTTTACGGTCATTGAAAATCATTTTGTGGATTTTTTTCACGTTTTCATCGGTAACAGCCTCTTTTGGACCAGTACGAAATTTTGCAGACCACTTACGAATTGTTGCTTCGCCCGGTGCAGAGTCTGGATAACACTCATCAAGCCATTTTTTGGTATCGGCGGCACTTTTTTTCATCAAAAAGTAGTGTTTCATCAACACACGAAATTCCTTATTTTCCATTTTTTCCACAATAACAAAAGTAGCTTCACTCAAAATGCAATATCTCACAAACTAATAATCAGACAGCTGTCAAATTTATACACGTATCTTTTGAAGGCTGGTACTAACTGAAAATGGTATGGATTTAATTCTAGTGGCGCCCTCTCATAGAAACGAACGAACTTTTCAGCCGATCTGTTATCTGTTATATATATATATATATATATATATATATATATATATATATATATATATATATATATATATATATATATATATATATATATATATATATATATATATATATATATATATATATATATATATTATTTCTTATTATACAGAGCCATCCATCTACGTCTCTTTGAAATAGATGAAATCAACACGGATTGCAATATATTCACTTCGATTTGCAGCATTTTTTTTAGATTTTTCGGTAAACCTGAAACAAAATCAGAATTATAGTTGTTATCAATTGCGTTTGGGTTGTGCATAAAAATTGTTTAGATCTTTTGTCCGAAATATAATTATTTTTAGAGTTTAGGTATATTTACCCAAATTTTCAAGATTGTCAGTGAAATCCAAGTTTCAGATTTTTTGTAAAGTTTGTTCATAATAAATTTTCAACTAAAATAATAAAAAAAGTATGTCATAAAATTTAAAAGTTTTGATTTGATTTTGTTGTGGCAAAATTTTCCCAATAATAGAAATTCCAAAAAAAATTCTTGAGATTCTTTGAACGGATATATAATTTTGTTCATCAATACATTACTTTTGGTAATGATTCCAATACTTTGAAGCAGAGAAATGTATATGTCATCGCTTTAATTTTCGAGTTATATACAAACATGTTAAAAAACGAAGTTTATAAATTCATCGATATTTTTAGGTTTTCTTTTGATAGTGCAAGAATGGTAGTTTCGCGAAAATTGTAGTTGGTATCACTAGCAATCGAATGATGTGTAAAAATATATAGGTAATCGCTTTGAATTTCGAGATATTTACGATCATTTTAAAAAGTCTCACCTTTTCTGAGGTCATCTATCTACAGTTTTCATTTTAACTTTGGGTAGAAAACCCTACTTTTCGGTTTTTTCAACGAATTTGAATTTTTCGGAAGTAGTACCTTTTCAATGGTGAACAAATTTCAATATTCGGCCGACTAACAACAAAGTTATGACTCGGTAAAGTTGAAGTTCTCAATATCCGATTCGCGATGCAGGTGTCGCATGAATGCAAAGCAAAGTCTTGGCATTACATTCCTGTGGTGGAATCTGGCCTTTCTGCTTCAACAGACTTCACAGCCGATTCTTAGTGTACAGAATCATTGCATGGCTAGCGATTGAAAAGGCGACACATGCTGAGGAAAGGTTCGTGCATAATTTGTTCTAGGACGAGGCAACCTCAGAAATGGCTGGTATCGAAGACTGCGTCGACGGATGTCGAAATTCAATTTTTGTAACAGATCTGGACAATCAATTCGTGATAATATTAAATCAGAAACAAAGACTGCTTTCGAGACATCACGGCAAACGGATAGCAGGTCAAGATCAATTAGCTTACAACGGTCCTGGTAGCTGGGAAGGTTATGAGGGTCGTTCCAAGGAAGACGACGAAGTGCAAAGCGAACGAAGTTGCGTTGGATAGATTCAAAATATTTGTATATTGTGTTGATACATTCATCAATGTAAAAGTTGTATAAAAGGGGGCTTAAGCATGAGCCCTGAGGAAGACCCATGTAGCTGAATCGTGAAGTCGTCAAATCACCATGCTCAAAATGCATGTGTTACTCGGACAATAGATTATACAAAAAGTTCGATGTACGTTGCTACTATGTCTGTTTCGCGTTTTAGAGTGTCTAAAACAAGATCAGAGTGGCGAAATGGTAGCGCGTATGCACGGAATGCATAAGAACGCAGGTTTGAGTCCTGTCTCTGAGCGTATCTTTTTCCAAAAATTCATCTTTTCTGTTAGTTTTTCTTTCACTTGGCTTCTCCAATATATATTTTCGCTCAGTCATTGCAAAAACTGAACTTAGTCATGGCTGCTTTACGTCAAACTAAAATTAATAAATCGTTAAAAACAATTGCGGTTTGATTTTCCGTAACAATCTGCTTCTGGTAGGAAAGGGCAGACAATCAACACAACCTTCATAGGAGTCTGTCACTGACGATGTCCAGCCAGCGACTGGCACCATTAAAGAAGGTGACAAGCGATTATAAATACACTCTCCTACTCAATGCTTGATCGGAGAAAAAGCTATAAAGCGAGAGGACTAGTGTTTGATGGACAGAGAAGATGTTTGGATGTAAGGTATCGGTCGGGTGACAGCCAGGATGTAGACCATGTTCGATGTACGTTGCTACTATGTCTGTTTCGCGTTTTAGAGTATCTAAAACAAGATTAGAGTGGCGAAATGGTAGCGCGTATGCACGGAATGCATAAGAACGCAGGTTCGAGTCCTGTCTCTGGGCGTATCTTTTTCCAAAAATTCATCTTTTCTGTTAGTTTTTCATTCACTTGGCTTCTCCAATATATATTTCCGCTCAGTCATTGCAAAAACTGATGCAAAAAGTTGTTAATGGAAACTGAATCGAATGCCCCCTTGATGTCGTGGAGAACTGACGCCATTTGTTCTTTGCGATCAAATCCCATTTGAAATTCTGTTGTGAGCAACGCTAGACAGTCGTTCGTTCCTTTGCCCCTGCGGAACCCAAATTTTGTATCTCAAAGCAATCCATTTGTCTCCACCCAATTGTCTAGTCGGAAGAGAATCATTTTCTCCAACAATTTCCGAATAGAGGAAAGCATAACAATTGGCCGATACGAATTGCGTTTGGAGGCTGGTTTTCCTGGCTTTTAAATAGCGTTAACCTTCACTTGTCTAGAATCATGTGGTACAATGTTACCCTTAAGTAACGTGTTGAATAAATTCAACAAGCGTCTTTTAACAGAGTCAGGCAGATTTTTCAGCAAGTTGAATTTAATTCTGTCTAACCCTGTGGCTTTATTGTGACACGAAAAGAGCGGTTTTTCATTCGAGTTCGATAATGGGACGTGGGATATCTTCTGTTATGGAACATAGTCGGGGCATACTTTATTAGCGAAATCGAATATCCAAATAAAATAATGTCGATTATTTCATTTCGGATTTGCATAATTTATTGAAAGAAAATATCAATATGTTGTAGGGATTTGTTTCTAGCATTCAGGAGAGTCAAACTGAGGAACTCACTATGATATTCAACACTTTTCGGAACATTTTTCTCGAACGATTTGTTGTACAGTAGCTGATATTTTGTTCTCTTCCTCAGAACGCGTACTGATTGGCTGGTGTTGACATGGTCAAATGAGACAGGTTTTTCAATAGTGTACTATTGAAATACTATCGCTAATCTTTATCTCAACATAACAAATTAAAACAAAATAAATAAATAAAGTAACATGAAAACTCTAACTGTGCCTGTCTCTGAGATCCTAGATAGAATTAAAGCTAACTAGAGAGAACGTTTTTTTACAGTAGTACGCGACAAGTGGAAATCAAAAACATCAGAACAGCGATTGACAAGGCGACACATGCTGAGGAAAGGTTCGTGCATAATTTGTTCTAGGACGAGGCAACCTCAAAAATGGCTGGTATCGAAGACTGCGTCGATGGATGTCGAAATTCAATTTTTGTAACAGATCTGGACAATCAATTCGTGATAATATTAAATCAGAAACAAAGACTGCTTTCGAGACATCACGGCGAACGGATAGCAGGTCAAGATCAATTAGCTTACAACGGTCCTGGTAGCTGGGAAGGTTATGAGGGTCGTTCCAAGGAAGACGACGAAGTGCAAAGCGAACGAAGTTGCGTTGGATAGATTCAAAATATTTGTATATTGTGTTGATACATTCATCAATGTAAAAGTTGTATAAAAGGGGGCTTAAGCATGATCCCTGAGGAAGACCCATGTAGCTGAATCGTGAAGTCGTCAAATCACCATGCTCAAAATGCATGTGTTACTCGGACAATAGATTATACAAAAAGTTTGATGTACGTTGCAACTATGTCTGTTTCGCGTTTTAGAGTGTCTAAAACAAGATCAGAGTGGCGAAATGGTAGCGCGTATGCACGGAATGCATAAGAACGCAGGTTTGAGTCCTGTCTCTGAGCGTATCTTTTTCCAAAAATTCATCTTTTCTGTTAGTTTTCCATTCACTTGGCTTCTCCAATATATATTTCCGCTCAGTCATTGCAAAAACTGATACAAAAAGTTGTTAATGGAAACTGAATCGAATGCCCCCTTGATGTCGTGGAGAACTGACGCCATTTGTTCTTTGCGATCAAATCCCATTTGAAATTCTGTTGTGAGCAACGCTAGACAGTCGTTCGTTCCTTTGCCCCTGCGGAACCCAAATTTTGTATCTCAAAGCAATCCATTTGTCTCCACCCAATTGTCTAGTCGGAAGAGAATCATTTTCTCCAACAATTTCCGAATAGAGGAAAGCATAACAATTGGCCGATACGAATTGCGTTTGGAGGCTGGTTTTCCTGGCTTTTAAATAGCGTTAACCTTCACTTGTCTAGAATCATGTGGTACAATGTTACCCTTAAGTAACGTGTTGAATAAATTCAACAAGCGTCTTTTAACAGAGTCAGGCAGATTTTTCAGCAAGTTGAATTTAATTCTGTCTAACCCTGTGGCTTTATTGTGACACGAAAAGAGCGGTTTTTCATTCGAGTTCGATAATGGGACGTGGGATATCTTCTGTTATGGAACATAGTCGGGGCATACTTTATTAGCGAAATCGAATATCCAAATAAAATAATGTCGATTATTTCATTTCGGATTTGCAAAATTTATTGAAAGAAAATATCAATATGTTGTAGGGATTTGTTTCTAGCATTCAGGAGGGTCAAACTGAGGAACTCACTATGATATTCAACACTTTTCGGAACATTTTTCTCGAACGATTTGTTGTACAGTAGCTGATATTTTGTTCTCTTCCTCAGAACGCGTACTGATTGGCTAGTGTTGACATGGTCAAATGAGACAGGTTTTTCAATAGTGTACTATTGAAATACTATCGCTATTCTTTATCTCAACATAACAAATTAAAACAAAATAAATAAATAAAGTAACATGAAAACTCTAACTGTGCCTGTCTCTGAGATCGTAGATAGAATTAAAGCTAACTAGAGAGAACGTTTTTTTACAGTAGTACGCGACAAGTGGAAATCAAAAACATCAGAACAGCGATTGACAAGGCGACACATGCTGAGGAAAGGTTCGTGCATAATTTGTTCTAGGACGAGGCAACCTCAAAAATGGCTGGTATCGAAGACTGCGTCGATGGATGTCGAAATTCAATTTTTGTAACAGATCTGGACAATCAATTCGTGATAATATTAAATCAGAAACAAAGACTGCTTTCAAGACATCACGGCGAACGGATAGCAGGTCAAGATCAATTAGCTTACAACGGTCCTGGTAGCTGGGAAGGTTATGAGGGTCGTTCCAAGGAAGACGACGAAGTGCAAAGCGAACGAAGTTGCGTTGGATAGATTCAAAATATTTGTATATTGTGTTGATACATTCATCAATGTAAAAGTTGTATAAAAGGGGGCTTAAGCATGAGCCCTGAGGAAGACCCATGTAGCTGAATCGTGAAGTCGTCAAATCACCATGCTCAAAATGCATGTGTTACTCGGACAATAGATTATACAAAAAGTTCGATGTACGTTGCTACTATGTCTGTTTCGCGTTTTAGAGTGTCTAAAACAAGATCAGAGTGGCGAAATGGTAGCGCGTATGCACGGAATGCATAAGAACGCAGGTTCGAGTCCTGTCTCTGAGCGTATCTTTTTCCAAAAATTCATCTTTTCTGTTAGTTTTTCTTTCACTTGGCTTCTCCAATATATATTTTCGCTCAGTCATTGCAAAAACTGAACTTAGTCATGGCTGCTTTACGTCAAACTAAAATTAATAAATCGTTAAAAACAATTGCGGTTTGATTTTCCGTAACAATCTGCTTCTGGTAGGAAAGGGCAGACAATCAAAACAACCTTCATAGGAGTCTGTCACTGACGATGTCCAGCCAGCGACTAGCACCATTGAAGAAGGTGACAAGCGATTATAAATACACTCTCCTACTCAATGCTTGATCGGAGAAATAGCTATAAAGCGAGAGGACTAGTGTTTGATGGACAGAGAAGATGTTTGGATGTAAGGTATCGGTCGGGTGACGGCCAGGATGTCGACCATGTTCGATTTACGTTGCTACTATGTCTGTTTCGCGTTTTAGAGTATCTAAAACAAGATTAGAGTGGCGAAATGGTAGCGCGTATGCACGGAATGCATAAGAACGCAGGTTCGAGTCCTGTCTCTGGGCGTATCTTTTTCCAAAAATTCATCTTTTCTGTTAGTTTTTCATTCACTTGGCTTCTCCAATATATATTTCCGCTCAGTCATTGCAAAAACTGATACAAAAAGTTGTTAATGGAAACTGAATCGAATGCCCCCTTGATGTCGTGGAGAACTGACGCCATTTGTTATTTGCGAGCAAATCCCATTTGAAATTCTGTTGTGAGCAACGCTAGACAGTCGTTCGTTCCTTTGCCCCTGCGGAACCCAAATTTTGTATCTCAAAGCAATCCATTTGTCTCCACCCAATTGTCTAGTCGGAAGAGAATCATTTTCTCCAACAATTTCCGAATAGAGGAAAGCATAACAATTGGTCGATACGAATTGCGTTTGGAGGCTGGTTTTCCTGGCTTTTAAATAGCGTTAACCTTCACTTGTCTAGAATCATGTGGTACAATGTTACCCTTAAGTAACGTGTTGAATAAATTCAACAAGCGTCTTTTAACAGAGTCAGGCAGATTTTTCAGCAAGTTGAATTTAATTCTGTCTAACCCTGTGGCTTTATTGTGACACGAAAAGAGCGGTTTTTCATTCGAGTTCGAGAATGGGACGTGGGATATCTTCTGTTATGGAACATAGTCGGGGCATACTTTATTAGCGAAATCGAATATCCAAATAAAATAATGTCGATTATTTCATTTCGGATTTGCATAATTTATTGAAAGAAAATATCAATATGTTGTAGGGATTTGTTTCTAGCATTCAGGAGGGTCAAATTGAGGAACTCACTATGATATTCAACACTTTTCGGAACCTTTTTCTCGAACGATTTGTTGTACAGTAGCTGATATTTTGTTCTCTTCCTCAGAACGCGTACTGATTGGCTGGTGTTGACATGGTCAAATGAGACAGGTTTTTCAATAGTGTACTATTGAAAAACTTCAATGCTTTTGCTATACACATTTAAGTTGGAAAATTTCGATTCTATTGGTGGTTAGATTATATAAATCCTTTCACAGATCACTGAGCTATGAGCTTTAAAAATACGAGCAAGCAAACGCGCCTTATGGATTATCCCCTTTGATACTCGTTTATACCAAACATTTCAGAAAAGTTTAATTTTGAATTATTTGAGATTAAGTCACACAACTGATAATTTTATCATAAAATTGTGATCATATTTCCGATGGCGTGTAACAAAAATTATGTTGATTCGTTAGATACAATAAGAGATATTCACGATCAAAAACCTATCAACTCTCAGAGGGTAAATTTTGAAAAGGCATCCCATTGTAAAGTAAGTCGCATTCACGACAAAAGGCATAAACGAATTTCAAAACTATTATTCAACTTAAAGGGTCTATGGCCTTATGAAAAATAAAATAAATGTTATCCAATTCTTCTAAATTTCATCCAATCTGACTTCCGATTCTGGAGTTACAGGGTGATGAGTTTTCAAAATTCAAACCGATTTAGAAGATGACAATCCAAAAAAGTTTCTAAGTTGGACTCCAAACTATTACAATTTGTTCGTCATATTAATTTATGGCCATACGAATCGTTTTGGTTTATGCTGGTTCCTGTATACCGGCTCTGGAAGTACCGTAAATAATGACGAAATACTCTAAAATTGAAAATTTTACGATATCTCATGGAATGCTCAATCGATTGTCACACGTTTTGATTCAAATTCGATCCGATTTGCAGTTTCGACATTACAGGGTAATGAGTGATTAAAATCTCAAACTGCCACTTAAAACGACGGTCATTGAAATAATGTCATGAGAACTAAAACACCGAAGAGTATTCATTGAAAACACAAATGCGGATTGTTGAAAAAAAAGGTATCATCTCAGTCCTAGGTGGATTAAGCACGTTTTGCCTTTCTCATATAAAAAGGTTATGCAATCACTTGAAAAACCGACTAGTAAAAATTGTGTCATATATCATTCGACTCAGTTC
Organism: Malaya genurostris; assembly: GCF_030247185.1. Taxonomy (NCBI): domain Eukaryota; kingdom Metazoa; phylum Arthropoda; class Insecta; order Diptera; family Culicidae; genus Malaya; species Malaya genurostris. The sequence continues at coordinate 158,213,720 of NC_080571.1, forward strand.
ATCGAGCTGAGCAATGCACAGTGGTTCAAAAGCCCAATTTCACACTCCTAATTGATAACTCATTAAAACGTAGTTTTCGAGTTACAGTATCTTCAGCAAAGTTGCTAAGAATGGTAGACGCCATCGTTTGGCAAATTTTATTTTCGGGATTAATTCCCCCAAAAGCGAGATAAAAAAGGCGGGTGGGTAATGTCAGACATAACTGGATGTCGTGAATACGAAAAAACTGGCACGCTCCCATCACTTTTCCGAATATCAGTTAGTTGATTGATTATATTAATTGTGCAAGCTATCCCCTTTTTCACTAATAGAGTTTGAAGCGATGCACCTACATTAAAGTACAGATTAGTTACATTAAACAGCTACTATTCTACAGCTATATATTCCAAACTTGAAACAATTCCTTTTTAATTTGCCAATATAGGAAGCTAGGTACGACAAATTTGTAGTTTATTTTTATTGAAGCTATGAAGTTTGAAGATATCTGATTCTTCTCGAAATTTCAGTACGAAACAATTGGAATGGCCTGGTCTGAAATGTATCGACGATCTTCGGTATGCAAGTCATTTTAATAATAATAATGATAGTAATAATAATGATAATAATAATACAGAATAATCTGTACATATATGTATGTATAAATAAAAAAAATACAGGCAACCCTGTATCACATAGCATATTTTCACACGACCCCATACTAGTATAAAGATGTGTTCAACATCATCACATTCGCTTTCGCATTGCTGTTCGTAATTGAATGTGTTAGTGACGATGCAAATCTGCCTTTTTTCCGGTTTTCGGTGCCATCTAACAGCTGACGGTGTCTCGTACGTTCAGAGTAGCTGCTTTAACTTAAATGACGCTATTTCTCACATCACATTTCTTTTTATAGCTCTACTGGTAACGGTGTAGGGACCTCCCCTTCGCAGAATGGGAAACAGTGAGACGATATAAAAGAGAGAGTTAGTATAGCAGCAGCCATTAATACTGAATTGGCTGTCGAGCTAACAGCATTTGTGGAATTTTTACGCAGAAACACGCACACAGGAGGAAGAGTTAAGGGCAAGGCAAAGTCCCGCTCGAACCGTGCTGGACTGCAGTTCCCAGTTGGCAAAATCCATCGTCTGCTCCGAAAGGGAAACTACGCAGAGCGTGTCGGTGCCGGTGCATCGGTCTATCTGACGGAAGTGATGGAGTACTTGGCTGCCGAAGTGTAGGAATTGGTCGGTAATGCTGCCCGTGACAACAAGAAAACGAAAATCATCCCTCGCCATCTGCAGCTGGCCATCCGTAACGATGAGGAGTTGAAAACCCCGTCCTTTTTAGGACGACTACACCACTGTGATAAAGAAATATTTACTATTGCTTCAAGTTTAGCCAGTTCTAATACGCCTGGAAAGTAGAATGCGCAAATCAAGTGGAAACATTTGTTCATCTCTTTCATTTGTTCAATTTGTTCAACTCTGTTTCGCCCGGCATATTTGTATACTAGTATAAAGATTTGTCCAAAATCATCACTTTCGCTTTCGCATTGCCGTTCGTAATTAAATGTGTTAGTGACGGTGCAAATTAATTTAGCTTCCATCTTGATGTATCTTTTGGTAGGAAATATTGAGATCTGATACCAAAATACCTTTTTGGCTGCCTTTACCGATTTTCGGTGTCACTGTGCTGACGGTGTCTCGTGCATTCAGATCGGGAAACAGTGAGACGACAGGTCCTCGATTTTGTTCTCGTGTGTCTTGTTTCGGGAACAGTTGCTCAGCAAATGGTAGGAAAAATGAACCACTCATCTTTTATATGAATGCTCTTGTATAGATTCAGACATCTCGCGTTCTGATTGGCTGGTGCTTTCATGGGTTAAATCAAACAGGTTTTTCAATAGTGTACTATTGAAAAACTTCAATGTTGTTGCAATACACGTTCAAGTTAAAAATTTTCGATTCTATTGGTAGTTAGATTATATAAATCCTTCTACAGATCACTGAGCTATGAGCTTTCAAAATAAGAGAAAGGCAAACGCGCCTTATGAATTATCTTCTTTGATACTCGTTTATACCAAACATTTCAAAAAAGTTTAATTTTGAACTATTTGAGAATATGTCACAGAACTGAAAATTTTATTATAAAATTGTGATCATATTTCCGATGGCGTGTAGCAAGAATTATTTTGATTCATTAGATATAACATGAGATATTCACGATCAAAAACTTATCACTCTCTCAGAGGGTAAATTTTGAAAAGGCGTCCCATAGTAAAGTAAGTCGTATTCACGACAAAATATTATTTTAGCTCAGCTCAGCTTATCATCGCAAATGTCAAGGACAAGGATATTTGAAAAGAACATATGTCGCCTGCATACGAATGCAGACGAGTAGTTCAACCACGGTATGAAAACTTATTTGGAGTAGTTTAATATGTAACTAGTCTTATCAGCACCTCTATGTGCCTTTTGATGATATACAAGCTGGAATTTTGTTAAAAGAAACATGAAAATGGCTCTATCTCATTAAATTGAAATGATAGCAGCATAATATGTTTGAGAAAGCTGTGTAGTTTTCAATTCAATTTTTTCTAAACTGATCTCAAAACTACACAAATGGTTAAGCCATTTTCAGTAGGCAACTAAACAAACCGATTCCGGCTACCCTGGTTCCCGGTCTCCGGTTCCGGAAGCACTGGAAATAGTGGTCATATATTCCAAAATGAATCTCGCTAACTTTTCTCAGCGATGGTTTTACTGATTTCCACAAGCTTAAATGCAAACGAAAGGTGTCACGGTTCCATACGGAATCCCTGAATGTCATCCGCATCCGACTTCCGGTTCCGGAGTTATAGGGTAAAGTGTTCTAAATATTTTACACCGTCTCTTATACCGGCAAAACAACAACCGTAAAAAATGTTCTAAACTGGTTTCAAAACTACACGCGCCACGCTTTGTAGCAGTTGATGAATGACAAGTTCCAGCATCTAAACCTTTAACGGCGGTCAAAATCCCATTTACATCATCCATTATGAGCCTGTTTCGTAGGATGAAGATGCAATCGTTACATCATCTCGTTTTTTAATATCAGATACTCAAGATACCAGCTATCTCAACAAGCTTACTAAAAGCTAACGATCCGTAATAGTCAGTGATCAAGAAAAATAAGAAAGATTATATCGGATATCGTACTACACTTGGCAGCGTGAATAACTAACTCTATAAACAATTAAGTATTGCGTAAGAGCAAACGAATAAAAATCAATTCACTAGTAATGGCTTTAGCTCCACTGGAATTTATATAACATGATGAATATGGAGTCATTGTTCGGTAAAAACCGGTTATGCGAAAATTCTACCGAAAAATAGACATACTTTCTGCTTAGTCAGTATAACGGTGACACGGAGTATTGATCTCCGCAAGGGCAGAGTACACAAATGTTCCGTTTATGACTGCATTTTGTAGGATCCTGCAGTCTTCCAGTCATCGGTACAATGAATGATAAATGATTGAAATATCTAAAGTAAAAATTCGCGAAAAGTACATCAGAACACTGGATCGCGAAAAGTACATCAAAACACTGGTCTACGTGCTTTATGAACGGTAAGGAACCGTGGATTTAAACAGGATTTATCACCATCTAGTGGGTTTTCTACGCGTGAATTGTCCACACAGTTGACTGTTGCCGCTACTGAAGATAAAGCTTGCTTCATTTAGAATTGGAACAAACTTTTGCTCATATCGTGGCGCTCCTGGTGGACGGATTTGGAAGCTCTTGGCGCCCACGTGTCGGGAACTTTGTCAGCTTCACGTATGATTTTTGACATTCAGCAAATCGACTGTACTTTGTAAACAATCAACATGGAAGCCGAAAGAAGGAAAAAAAATTGTGCACAGTTATTTGGAAAATCCATTGTGGTCTGCATCTAGGCTAGCTAAACAGCTGAAATTGCCCAGAAATACCATATGGCGCGTTATCAAACGGTATAAAAAAACATTGACGACGATTCGGAAGCCTCAAGCCGATCGTCGGAGTCGAACTGACGACCGGAAATTGCGTGGTAAGATTTTGAAGACGATTAAGAGGAATCCTAATCTGTCGGACCGTGATTTGGTCAGAAAATTCGGTGCTGCCCATAGTACCGTGAGGAGAGCTCGACTCCGGGAAGGAATCAAGTCGTATCGAGCTAGCAAACAGCCAAATCGGACCATGAAACAGAATAGTGTGGTCAAAATTCGTGCTCGGAAACTTTATAAATTTTACTTGGCAACGCCTCGGGGGGATGTTCCAGCCAAATTTAAATTTGTTTTTGCCAACAAATTTGCAAGAAAATTTATGATTTGGCCGGGCATTTGCAGCTGCGGCAAAAAAACGAAAGTTTTCGTTACAAATAAGACAAATGACATCGGAACTATACCAAAAAGAGTGTCTCCAAAAACGAATTTCGCCATTCAGTCGATCCCACGACCATCCTGCAATGTTTTGGCCAGATTTGGCAAGCTGTCATTACAGCAAAGCCGTTTAAGAATGGTATGCAGAGAAATTGGTCCAGTTTGTTCCGAAAAACCTTAACCCACTCAACTGCCTCCAGTTCCGCCCTATTGAGAAATACTGGGCAATCATGAAGAGGAGACTCAAGGCAAAGGAAAACGTTGTCAAAGACATCAATCAGATGACGACCTGGTGGAATAAGATAGCTAAAACGATGGACGAAGAAGGTGTGCGCCGCCTACTGAGCCGTGTTACAGGAAAAATTCGAGAATTCCTTCAAAACCGTGACGAATAATTTTATCCGTATTTTTTCTTAAAAGTATGAAGAAAACGCTACATTTGTATAAAAAAAGATCTTGAATACAATAATAAATAACTGAAATACAGGCAATTGTCTTTGTTTAAATTCTATTTGAAGCAAGCTTTACACCAGTGATCACAGTCAGTTCTACTCTTCAGCATTCCCGAGAAGATGTCTTTCTGCTTAGCGTCGTTGTTAAGGAACGTTCTGCTTCATACTATGGCGGAAGAGCATTCTAGAAACCAGCTCCTTCACCGACGAGATACTGATCTGGCTCGAGCAGAGGATTTTGATGCATTATACGACGCACATTTTGATCAGGGTCAGGTATCATTGAGGCTGGAATACCTGAACGGAGTATGGAGCAACTTCAAGTCGGTACAGGAACAGCTTGAGGACATCGAGATTACCTATGAAGATAGGGCGGAGCATGCAGCTATTCGAGTTGAACTCGAACCACGTTTCTTTACAATAAAAGCAAGAATCATGTCAAAACTTCCTCCTATCCCTAATGATCGTAGCCCTGCATCCCCTCACTTCCACTCTCTCTGGTATCAAGTTGCCGACGATTTCTTTGCCCGAATTCGATGGAGATTATATGCAATGGCTTGCATTCCACGATACATTCTTTGCATTTATCCATTCTAATTAGATGTTCCGAATATTCAGAAATTTCATCTATCTATCTGGGGCGAAGTTTCTCAATTGATTGAATCCATTGAAATCAGTTCTGCCAACTACCTGTTAGCTTGGCCAACATTGGAAAATGGATATTCGAATGATTACTTTTTACGGAAACGTCATCTACAGGCACTCTGCGACATCCCATGCATAAAGAAGGCGTGGAAGGATCATGCGTCGACCGTAGCGAACCCGGACTACGCCTGCATCATTGATTTCTTGCAACGAAGAACTCGGGTACCACCACTCAACGGAATCAGTTTCAAGTTCTGGAAGTTCAGTTCCAAGGTAACTATCGGGCTGATCGGATGTAAATACGTGTTTCTCCAATAGTGCGGTGAATGGGATTAATTCGAGTGATAATTCGAATTAATCCGTCCTCAAGGTCGATTGTGAGCTTGTGTAAAGCAGCACTGTGTGTGGTACCGTTACCAGCGCCTATATTGTTTACAAATACATTAGACAGTGTATAGTGAAAAAACGCGAATATTCACCGATTTCCTAGGACCGGGCCTTGACGGCCGTTCGCCGTTTGAGAACTAAAGCTAAGTAATTTTATTTCTTTCTTTTCTCTTTTTCCCTGTTGTTTACTACCTTTGACCTTCAATCTCTACCAGCACGGACACTTTTCCATGCCATGACCACAGCCTTTAAATTGCCTAACCTCTCTCCAGATGACGGAATAAAGTCATCTGATAGCAATAATCTGATGCGTGTAAAAAATTATCCCGATGAACATGCACTTCCGCCCGGTCTGGCTTACATCCGGATAAAAGCAAACGGAAAAAAATTGAACATCCTTAGTCTATCCAAAGACCTGACCTCGCGATATTCTACAATACAAAAGATTGAAAAAGTAAGCCCAGACAAGCTTAGGGTCTTGTTAGCCAGTGCAAAACAGGCTAACGAGATCGTTCAATGTGATCTCTTCACGCGGGAGTATCGCGTTTACATTCCAGCTCGCGAAGTCGAGATAGACGGTGTGATCACTGATTCGAGTCTGACTTGCGAGGACATTCTTAAGCATGGGGCAGGAGGTTTTAAAAACCCCCTACTCAAGAATGTTAAGATACTGGACTGTAAGCAATTGCACTCAGTATCGATCGCTAAGGATGGGACTAAGTCCTACATCCCATCAGACTCGTATCGAGTGTCTTTCATTGGCTCGACTTTGCCTAATTACGTCCTCCTGGACCGAGTTCGTTTACCTGTTCGCCTTATTGTGCCGCGGGCATCCCATTGTAGCAATAAATCCCGTTGTATCAGATGTGGAGGAAGTCATGCGGATAACTCCTGCGGCGGAAGCATTGAAAAGTGTCTCTACTGTAAGGAGGGACCACATGACCTCTCTGATTGTCCCGCGTACAAACTGCGCAAAGACAAGATGAGGCGTTCACTTAAGCAACATTCGAAGCATTCCTTTGCTGAAATGTTGAAGAGTGCTACGCCTCCAGAGAATGTTTTCGCTTGTTTGTCAACTGACGAGAGCGATGCTGATGATCCCCTTGAAGGTACATCTTCAGTGGTTCCTCATAGCTTTAGAAAGAGATCTTAAATCTTATAGTAAGCTCCCTAGTAAGGGTTCGAAGGTGGGTCTCAAAAAATTAAAACAACTGGAAGTGATGGCAAAAAACCGGAGAAAAAAGCTCCAGGCCTTGGAAAATTTAATTCCGAGCAAGAATTTCCATCATTTCCTGGGACTTCAAAACCCCCGAAAGTCCTTAAAGATCGGTCAGAAAATTTACCAGATGGCTAAGTCACTCACCGAGGTCACGGATACACTCACTGTTATACAGTGGAATTGTAGAAGTATCATCCCAAAAATAGATCCTCTCAAATTTCTAGTAAATAATCTGAAATGTGACGCATTTTCATTGCGCGAAACTTGGGTAACTTCTGTAATACCCTTAAACTTCCACAATTTTAACATTATTCGTCTGGATCGAGATGATCTCTTTGAAGGAGTACTTTTAGGGATCAAAAAGTGCTATTATTTCTATCGCATTAACCTCTCATCGATACCAAGTATTGAAGTTGTCGCATGTGATGTTACCATCAAAGGCAAGGAGCATTGCATTGCTTCCATATATATATTCCGCCAAGAGCCTCGGTTGGGCATCAGTGGTTCAGTGTTATCATTGAGCTCCTTCCCGCACCAACGTTGGTTTTAGGAGACTTTAACTCTCACGGTACGGGATGGGGTTGTCTTCACGACGATAACAGATCAGCTATGATCCATGATATTTGCGACAACTTCAATATGACAATCTGGAATACGGGAGAAATGACACGAATTTCTGCACCACCAGCAAGACCAAGTGCGCTGGATTTATCCCTTTGCTCGACATCGCTACGGTTGGATTGCAAGTGGAAGGTGATCCCTGATCCTCACAGTAGCGATCATCTACCTATCGTGATTTCAATCGCCTACGGATTAAGACCATCGGAGACAATCAATGTTTCGTATGACTTCACACAAAATATTGATTGGAAATGCTAAGCAAATTCGATATCTGAGAAACTAGAAACAACACAAGAACTTCCTCCGGAGCAAGAGTGCACGTTTTTGGCTGGCTTGATTCTCGACACCGCGACTCAAGCTCAGACGAAACGTGTACCCGGTGCGAAAACTAACATCCGTCCTCAAAACTCGTGGTGGACAAAGAGTGCTCAAAATTAATCGCGGAGAGAGCTTCATCATTTATCGAGTTTATAAAAAACGGAACACCTGATAATTATAGAAACTATGTGGAATTAGACGCTAAAATGAATAGCTTGATTAAAGCGGTTATTGGTGTCGATTCGTAGACGGATTATCGAGAGAAACATTAATGAGCACTCTTCCTAACACAGCCCGACGAATGCGCAACAAAAACACCACGAACGAAAACGAGGAATATTTTAACCGCTGGATATTCGATTTCGCTAAAAAAGTATGTTCCGGAACAGACGATCATGCGCGTCGCCTCATCGAACAGAAACGAAACACCTATTTCGATGGTCGAGTTCTCACTACCGCTTTTATCGTGTAACAATAAAGCTCCGGAGTTAGACAAAATTATATTCAACTTTGCCTGGCTCTGCCAAAAGGCGCTTGTTAAATTTATTCAATAAGCTTCTTGAGGATAATATTGTCCCACATGACGGGAGACAAGTAAGAGTTATTGCCATTCAAAAACCAGGGAAACCAACCTCCGAGCCTGTTTCTTCTAAACAATTGGGTTTAGACTAATGGTTTATTTTCAGATACACAATTCGGCTTCCGCAGGGGCAAAGGAACGAACGATTGTCTTGCGTTGCTCTCAACCGAAATCCAAATGACATTGGCTCGTAAAGAACAAATGGCGTCAGTTTTCCTAGGGGGCTTTTGATTCAGTTTCCATAACCATCCTATCTGAAAAGTTGCATCAGCATGGTCTTTCACCAAGTTTGAATAAATTTTTGTATAATCTATTGTCCGAGAAATAACACATGGATCAATAAGTCCCGAGACTAAAGCAGAGAAGGCGCTCGTAGTAAACCAGTAACCATGTCTTTCTAGAGTTCTAACATTTGCTTGAAACGGGTCAAAAGTTTAAGTCGATCCGACCAGAAACAGCTGAGTTATCGAGGTTGGAGTAAAGTCGTTTTGTAGTTTGTTTAAAAAATGGAAAAAGAACCGAGTTTCGTGTTTTGATAAAACATTGTTTTTTGATGAGTAAAACACCGTGCAAGCGAAACAATGGATTGAAAAATGTTATCCGGACTCTTGTCCATCAAAAGCAACGATTTGTCGGTGACGCGGAACGCTCGGGTAGACCTGTGGAAGCCGTTACACCGGAAAATGTGAGTGAAGTGACAAAAAATATAATGAAGTATCGTAAAGTGAAACTCCGTGAGATTGCTGAGATGACACAGATATCATATGGAAGTGTATTTACTATCCTTCATGAAAAATTGAGCATGAAAAAGGTTTTTTCCAAGTGGGTGCCGCGATTGCTTTCGATGGAACAAAAACAGCAACGAATCGATGATTCAGAAAGCAGTTTATCGCTTAGATTTCTTGCGTCGTTACGTGATCATGGACGAAACATGGATACATCACTACACTCCAGAGTCGAAGCGGCAGTCATCTGAGTGGCGCACAGCTGGTGAAAGTCGTCCGAAGCGTCTGGAAACGCAGCAGTCAGCTGGCAAAGTCATGGCGTCAGTTTTTTGGGATACGACCGCACATGCAGAGAAAAAAATCATTTTTCATCAAGACAATGCACCCTGCCACAAGTCGATGAAAACAATGGCGAAATTGAACGAATTGGGCTTTGATCTGCTTCCCCACCCCCCATACTCGCCAGATTTAGCCCCCAGTGACTACTGGCTCTTTGCTAATCATAAAAAAATGCTCCAGGGAAAAAGATTTGGCTCAAATGAGAAGGTCATCGCTGAAACTGAAGCGAAAGATAAACTTTTTTATAAACATGGTATTGAAAAATTGGAAAAACGTTGGAACCATTGTATCACCCTAAAAGGTGATTATGTTGTTGAATAAAAATTAATTTTGCAAAAAAAATGTTGTTTCCATGGTTAGTCTCGGGACTTATTGATCCATGTGTTACATGTATTTCGCGCATGGTGATTTGTCTACAATACGATTCAGTTACATGGGTCTTCCTCAGGGCTCATGCTTAAGCCCTCTTTTATTCAACTTTTACGTAAACAACATTGATGAATGTATCAACACATCTTGCACGCTAAGACAACTTGCCGACGACAGCGTTGACCCAAAACTACCGATCTCCAAGGACCATTGCAAGATACCCTCGACAACTTGTCGACATGGGCTCTTCAAATGGGTATCGAGTTCTCTACGGAGAAAACTGAGCTGGTTGTATTTTCAAGGAAGCGAGAACCAGCACAACTACAGCTTCAACTAAGGGGTGAAACCATAGCTCAGGTCTTCACATTCAAATATCTCGGGGTCTGGTTCGACTTTAAAGGGATGTCATGTTAGGTATCTGAAACAGAAATGCCAGCAGAGAATCAACTTTCTTCGTACAATAACCAAAACTTGGTGGGATGTCCACCCAGGAGATCCGATCAGGCTGCACCAAACAACGATATTGTCTGTAGTCTAATGTTAATGCTTCTGCTTCCGATCCGCCGCGAACACCCATTTCATTAAACTGGAAAGAATTCAGTATCGTTGTTTGCGTATTGCCCTAAGTTGCATGCAATCGACTCATACGATGAGTCACGTAGTGCTCGCGGGCGTCTCTAACCCGTTTTATGTCCTTTGCAAACTCCTCGTTGTTTCCGGCCGAGCGGCGGCGGGAGGAAAATACCGAAGGAGGATGTTTCTTTCTGTTCTATACGAAAATCGTAACACTCTTTGTCAATAACCCGTTTTTCATTTGATTTCGTGGTTATTTTCTTCGTAGTGTATTTTTAAACAACAAATTGTTTAAATTTTCACGTATTAATAAACTTTGATTTTCATATATTGGTTTATGGTACTCAGCTGAGCTTTTGACGATGCTCACTGAATAAAATATGGGGTAGCAATTTGTAACGTTGTGGCATACCCACGCAAGTCATCTTTAACTGTGTTGACTGCATTTACTTCCTTCTTGTTTTGTTATCAGTTGTACTTGTTGATGTAGCAATTTGTAGCATTGCCATTATTTCGATTTGTTATTACGTCTTCCATATTAAACTTTTTAGTAATTTTTCTGCCTCGATTTTTCAACTCGTATTTGCCTCGATTTTTCAACTCTGCTGTTCTTTCTTCTGACATCTTTGTGATTTCCCGGTTCCCTTTGTCTTCAACTTGCCACCGCATTCAATCACACCCTCTCGTTCTCTTAGGTAGCTTGGCTAAGCTACTGACATCCTTCTTTCTGCGACGACTATTTTCGCGCACACACACAGTTCGGGACTCAAAAAAAAACTTTAATTCGTTTTGTATGATTCTGTGCCTTTAGTGTAATCATTTTTCTATTCTATGATTGGTATTATTATAATTATTTTTATATACGTATTACGTGATCTATTGTCTATTCTATGATTGTTATTATTTGTATATACGTATTTTTTCCATAATCGCATTGTGCATGTGCATTCTTTTTTTTTTGTTTTTTCATTATCATATCTTTGTGCATTTTGTCTTTTCTGTATGTTTTGACTACTGAAACGATTTACTAAAACTTCTTTTTCGACATCACAGTGAATACAACATAGTTAAAGAAAAAAAGTTTTAAAACTTAATCTTGTGCATATGTATTTATATTTATGTATCTCGCCCGTAGATACAGGCAGATTACCCGTCTTGTCGACAATACGTCTGTCATCCTTGCCTCCATAGCTTCAGAAGTCGTCCTTCCGTTCAATTATTGAAATCGCTTCTAAACTGGTCGGTTGAGTAGAGTCCATGCAGCAGCTCCTCTCTTCCACTACCTGAGCTGGTTCTTTCGGTACGTGTTCCTGTTTTTCCTTTCTCAAAATAAACTCAAATCTGGGTTATAATATTTGTCCAATAATAACGGTAACCCATAAAGTAACTTAGATTCTAATTCCGTGCTGAACGTGTTGCCTTGCAATAAATGTTCGTTATGTTTAGATCACCTATGTGCTGCTTTTTGGTGTTCGTTTTGTTTTCCGAACTATTCCCTTTTATGCTGCCAATTCCTATCTCTCTGTTTCTTGAGTATTAAAATATTATTAGTTTGTTAGTGGCCCTCATGAAATCTTTGGTATATAATGTTTTAATTACTTGTTGAATCTTTCTTTCATTGTGTTTTCGTAACTTTTACATGTCGATATTGTCGTATCTATATTTTATTGACATTTTAATTTGAGTGCGCAATTTGCACTTGAGAAATCCTCAATTCATTCATATAGTACGCATCTCACTTTTTTTCATTCCGGGGTCGCGATCCCCTTGTCCACACACACACTTAATCACTCATACTAAGATCATCCTTTTGATATTCGTTACTCTGAACTCTTGTGTCTTATCTTTTCTTGTCGTATCCGTCATATTTCATCACTATTTTATTTACTTTTTTATTCGAAATATTCTTTTAGTATATTTCCAGTGTTAGTATTATGCTATTGAATGATAAACCATCTTATTTCACCATAGAAATTCCGTTATTTATAATATTGTTTCCGTATTCTATACCATTATGTTTACCTCCCTTGTGTAATGTACTCTTCTTTTTTTTCTAAACGCATTGTAATTTTTCCCCAGTTCGTTTTTTATTTGTAGCATTATAGCTTCCTCCCAAAAACACATTTTGCTCACTGCTATAATCTTCATCTTGAATTTAACTTTTTTTTTCTTCTGACCAGCACGGTATTGCTGTGTATGACATGATTCCCATGTTTATAATATATTTGAATTTTCTTGATTGGTTGACTCATCTAGGATCATTAGAATCCAATATTTTCCCATAGTTTATTTCCACTTTGTATTACTTCAACTATATGTTTGAGTTTCTTTAAGTATACTCTCTCTTTTTCTTCTTCATATGTTTTCCCCCCATTATATATCTTCTTTGACAATGTAACCTATTGCTTTATTGTCCCTCTGATGTATCTTTATCATCATCAGTTTCACCTTATTTTTCTTTCTTCGTTTGTTGTCCATTTGTTTTCATTGTGTTCGTTTCATTGCATATGTAAAATTTTATTTATTATTGACCCCCTCTTATTACCCTCTTAACAGTTTTAATATCCTTCTGCTCGCATTCATGTTTTTTTACCTATTTTTATATATATAAAAAATAGGTATAGAATTCGCTCAAACTTTCGAAAATTTTTCCGAGGCCCGGAGGGCCGAATGACATATACCAATCGATTCAGCTCGACGAACTGAGCAAATGTCTGTGTGTGTGTGTGTGTGTGTGTGTGTGTGTGTGTGTGTGTGTGTATGTGTGTGTGTCCGTATGTGTGTTGTCAACTAAGAGGTCGAGATCTCAGAGATGGCTGGACCGATTTTCATCAAACTAGTCGCAAATGAAAGGTCTCCCCGTCACCCAAAACGCTATTGAATGGTTTTGAGATCGGATGTTTACTTTTTGAGTTATACAAAGTTTTATGTCAAAATTTTCATACAAAGTTTTATGTTCAAAATTCAGTTTTTTGACAGTATCTGTCACAATTGACCTTGAAAACAGAACATGTTTTCAGACTTAGATTCCGCACGGTAATACCTATCCAACAAGCCATAGATTGTTAAAATCCGTCCATTTTTAACGGAGATATCGAAATTTTTCTGTAAGCGACTTTTCCCCCTATTCCAGCAGTAGGAGTTTTGAGCGCTGCATGACAAAGAAATGCTTGGGAGCAACGGAAAACACGATTTTTTATACTGTTACATACAATTGTTTCTAAGAACCAAAAGGATTGTGTACAGCATTCTTTTTCATGACATTTAGCCTCGGACCGATTTTGGCACGGCTCGTTTTTGGCAACATAATCGTTCGAATATGACATATATAAACCAGATGATGGCAGAATTTTTTTTAATTATTTTGTTTTAAACTACTTACAGCAATAAATGCTGGAACAACATAACATCCATATACCATTCGAATCAGTTCGTCGAGATCAGCAAATGCGTGTGTGACAAATAAGTTCAATTAATTTTCTCGGAAAATTTCTTTTCTACAAATTCAGATTCATACGAAAAGTCGTATGCTCCCAAACAAAGTTCCTGCATTATGTTTGGTTCCGACCTCTGGTTTCGGAACTACAGGATGAAATGTGAAACGAAATCAAAATTGTGTAACTCATTTTTCTTGAAGATGGCTGAACCGATCTAAGATGCAAATGAAATCTAAGAATCATCTAAGATTCAAATGAAAAGTTTCAAAGTTCTATAAAACATCTTGCTTTTCAGTCAGATCCAACTTCCGGTTTCGGGGATTGTATAAAAATGTCTATTCCACATAATTTAATCAGGTTTATCGGGTTAGCAGATTTGGATAGTCGATAAAAAAATTAACTTTTTTCAGTTTTAGTGGTATTCAGTTGTCGATCAGAAGGCACCTAAAAATTTAATTCGTGCTATGATCTCTCAAAGATGTCTTAACTGATTTTCAAATGTTTTGAAACAAATGTAAAGTGTACAGCTACTCAGGTGAATTTATCTGACTTCGGCCATACCGCTTTTAGAATTCCGGTTCCAGTATAAAATCGTTTCTCAAAGCTCAATCGTTTTCTCAAAAAAAGCCTAATCAAATTTCAGAAACAAAAATTTTAATTAAAACAAACTTATATACAAAAATTAATTATTTTATCCAATTATGACTTCCGGTTCTCGAATTACATGATGATGAATTTTTAAAATTCAAACCGATATAAAAGATGACAATCCCGAAAAGCTTCAAAGTTGAACTCAAAACTGTTGTAATTTATTCGTCATATGGCCATACGAATCGGTTTGGGTTATGCTGGTTCCTGAATACCGGCTCTGGAAGTACCTTAAATTACCGTAAACTCTAGAGTGGAACTTACATATCATGGCATGTTTAATCGATTATCACACTTCTAGATTCAAATTCGATCCGATTTGCAGTTTCGACATTACAGAGTAATGAGTGATTAAAATCTCAAATTGTCGCTTAAAACGAGGGTCATTAAAATAATGTCATGAAAACTTAAACACCGAAGAATATTCATGCAAAAAACACATGCGGATTGATAAAAATAGGTATCATCTCACTGCTAGGTGGATTAAACACGTTTTTCGTGTTCGAATTGATTCATTTCGACTTTCATCTTACATATTTCGCTGATATTTTTCCCTTCTCGATATATTGTTCATGTTTTTATCTTATCCATTGTTTTCCTTACACTGTGGTTTTAAGTTTTTCGTGGAATTCTTATGTCAACGTATCATTGTATGATGTTTGCTGTTAATTTCTTTTATAAGTGTAGCCTGATTTTCTTCATTTCAATTACTCTCAGGGTTTCAGTTTCCCTTATATTTTCAATTTTATTCCTTTTTATTTAGTTTTCCGATGAAACTCTTAATACAATATGTTTATTTTCACGTATCACTTTGTATACATTTTGAATCTTTTTATTACTTTTCGAATGTTTCTTGGATAATTTCTTAATTATCTCAATTAATTTTTTTAACTGTGGTAAGATTCAGTTTCTCAATCCGTATACTTTTTCAATCGGTTATTGTGAACCTTTTCTAGTCTATTCCCATTTTTTATAGTTGTTGTTTGCTCACTAGCAAGAGCGACTACTTCATACGGTCCTCTCCAAAGTGATTGTAACTTTTGTCCTGCGCCTGTGGGATTGGCTTTTACTAGCACTAAGTCTCCCCACATTGGTTGCCATTCGTTGGAGTTTTTATCATATAATTCTTTGCGCTTTTGTTTAGACGCAATTAGATTCTCCCGGGCTTGGCGATGAAGTCGTTTAAATGTAGATCGCATTTCATTGACGTAGTCCTCATAGTAAAGACCATCATTATCGTATTTGTAGACGGAGTTTGGGATGTTCGCCCGTCTTCCGTATAATAATTCAAACGGTGTATAACCCGTTGAGGAATTTACAATGGTATTATATTAGAAACTGAAGAATGGGAGTAATTGATCCCATGTTTTCGGTTCGTTACCTACGTATTGTCTTAAATAGGTTTTCAGTTCCCTATTCGATCGTTCCACCAAGTTTGCTTGTGGACGATATGTACTTGTAGTAATTTTTTTAATTTTTAAAATTTTACATACATTTTTCATAAGAGAACTAACAAAGTTGGTTCCATTATCGGTTACCAATTCGGCGGGTGTTCCATATTTACATACATAATTATTCACGAAAGTTTGCGCGACCGTGGCACTCTCTTCATTTTCCATCGGTGCTACAATTAAATATCTAGTTAGATCGTCTTGCATAACAAGTCCGTATCTGTTCCCCAATTCTGACTCAGGTAATACCACTATGTCCATATACAATTTCTCGAACGGTTCGGACGATGTCGTGGTAATTCTCATTGGAATTTTGTTCACTCGACCGATTTTGTTTTTCTGGCACGAGCTACATTGTTTAACATAATTTTCAATGTCTTTTCGCATATTAGTCCAATGGAATAGTGGACTCATTCTTTTCAACATTCGTTTGCTTCCAACATGTCCACCTAGAGGAGCATCGTGAAATTCTTTCAATAAAGTTTCGCGGTCTTTTTCTGGCACCCACATCCTGTGCATATAGTGTAAAAAATTTATCAAATTTCTCGGCAATAAATCTCAACACATTTGCCTCAGGGATTTTCTGCATGTTTCGAAAAGAGATAATTTGCATGTTCTTTGCATTTTTCATGTCTTCAGGGCAGTTAGTGAATGCATCTACTAACGTATCTATTAGAATTCTTGTATCGATTATTGATCTACTCGAGCCATTTAGAACCAATCCGCATATTTTACGATCTGGAATTGAAATACTCTTCCATTCAGGTAGTGTTTTAAACCATGTGGTAAGTGTATCAGCTCGGCTAGTTCTTTATATGCTGATCTACTCTTTACTATTACGAAAGTACCATCAAAATCACTTTCGTTAGTTTTTTGTTTTGAAAATTTCAGCAGATCAAATTTGATGTCATTGTTATTTATGCATATTTCATACTCTTCGAAATATGAGAGTGCTCCCAAATCTTCCTTTTGGTCCCATCCAAAATCGATGTTTTCTAATCCGTCTATGTGCGGATTCCATTCTGTCTTTTGTTTATTTTTAAATAATGTAAACCTACCTGATTCGTCTTTAAGTTGTTTTGGAGGAGTTGTTTTATTTTCCGCGTCTTTCCGCTTCGCAAGTTCATTGTTCTCCGCTTGCTGCTGTTGACGTTTCTGTTGTCTAGTGACTACTGATATAGGGTGTAAGGACCCGGCCTGCTCAGGTAGTCTCGATAAAAAATCTGCCACAACATTGTCTTTACCTTGTTTGTAGCGAATGTCCATTTCCAATCCTTGTACTTTCAGACGTAAACGCGTTAGGGTTGGCGAAGTTTCTTTTAAATGCCATATTGAAATCAGCGGTCTATGATCAGTGTATACAATAAATCTCTGATTATAAATGAAATGTTTGAAACGGTTCACTGCCCATACGATGGCTAACAACTCTTTTTCAATCGTATGGTACTTTCTTTCAGCACCTACTAGACCTCTGCTTGCATATGAAATTGGCCTATCGATCGATTTTTCATTAGAGAGTACTGCTCCAATGGCGTACTCGCTCGCATCTGTCGTGATCACGAACGTATCTTTATAGTTCGGTCTAACTAATAGTGTGTCAGAAGTTAAAAAATTTCGCAATACGATTGCTTTAACCCCTTCTATCTCATACAGTACCATATTCATTAATCTTTGGAACGTCGACGGGCTGTTACTCAGGCCCATAGGCATTCTTGTGAATTCAAAGTGGCCTTTTGGAGTTGAAAACGCTGTCTTGGCTGCATCTTTTGAGTTAATTGGTACTGGGTAAAACCCTGATTTTAAATTCAAGGTAGAAAAATATTTACTGTTTCCAAGATTATCTAGAATCTCGTCAATTAGTGGCATTGGGTATACAAATGGCTTTGTAACTACAGGGTCCGGCACTCGAAGTGTAACCAACTTCAGACCGCTCGCGCAGCTGACGCACGGGCATCAGCTCTCTAGAAATTTGCTAAATGACAGTTCGGAGTTGTACTGTTTACAAGCGCAAGAAAGCATTTTGCCAAAAGTGAACGCGAAAAAAAATCTTGACTTGAGAAAGCGAAGGAGTTGCTTCGTTTGGCCGAAAGCGGTCAATTTCCGAACATTGTATTTTCTGACGAGAAAATTTTTCCAATTGAGCAATTCGTAAACTCTCAAAACGATAGGGTTTACTTGACCGACCGTTCATACGAGAATTTGAGTCATCGATTGGCCACCAGGAGGCAGCACCCGCAACAGATAATGGTTTGGGCCGCTGTAACCGCAGATGGGCGCTCTCCAATCGTTTTCATCGAGCCTGGCGTCAAGGTAAATACGACATATTATCGGGAAAGTATTCTGGAGGTTGCTTTGAAGCCGTGGGCAGACAAACATTTCGGTGGCAGACCATGGACGTTTCAGCAGGACTCGGCACCGTCTCACAAAGCTCGAGTGAACCAAGAATGGCTGAAAAACAACGTTCCGAACTTAATCACGTCCACACAATGGCTCTCGAATTCACCAGATGCGAATCCAATGGATTATTCTCTTTGGGCTATTTTAGAGAGCAAAGTCCGAACTAAAAGATACACCAGTCTCGAGGCGCTGAAAAAAGTTATTGTCCGCGAGTGGGCCTAAATACCTGCAAGTCACATTCGGCAACTTGCGATTCGTTTTTTGACCGTCTCAAGGCCATAGTCAAGCAAAAGGTGGTCATATCGAGCAAAAGTGAACTGATTCTGAATTTTGTATTATTTTTACACATTTTGTACTTTGAATTAAGTAAAAGTAATTTTTCAAACTAAATTTATGGCCATTTTAATTGGTTACACTTCGAGTGCCGGACCCTGTAAATTTAAAGGCCTGAAGTCTACCACGATTCTGTATTTCTTGTTACTATTTATTCATCGTCCTTCTTGGGAACACATGCATTCCACGGACTTTTGCTAGGCCTTATGATGCCTTGTCTACGCATTTCTTCAATTTCTTCATTAATATGCTTCTTTGTAGCTTCTGGAAATCTGTATTGCCGTTTGTTGATAGGCAAGTTTGACGTGGTCTAAATTTCGTGCACTGCCGCATCAGTGATAGTTAATTTATCCCCCTTCAGATAGAATACATCGCTATATGATGCCATAATTTTCTCTATATCCATAAAATTTTCTCTTTTTAAATGATTCATATTTATTGATTTTAATATTTTATCGGTTCGGTCTCGACCAGATATTTGACCGTATCTTCTATTTTCCGTAAGAATTACGTCTTGATTTGTATCTAAATCAAGGAAACATTTGTCTTCCTCGTCACACTCTCCGCCTATAAAATCTTTTTTTTCTTCATTAGTAATATTAGTTCCACAACGTGGAAGCATACTATCTGAACGATCGTCGTTTTTGTATAACTCATAGTTGCCATGATATGATGCATTAATGTTATCATTTTTACTCACTTCATATCTATTATGCTTTGCTAAACTGCCCTCCAAGACTTCAGCATTAACGATGATTACTTCATTTTTGCCACTCTTTGCATTAGTTTTAATATGCTTTTCGGTTGTCCTGTTTCTACTTGGAGATTTTTTTAATTCAAAACTATTGTTTGCTTTAGTTGCACTGTTTGAAGACATCTTTGGCGTCTCATTACTATCATTTACTTCATTATTTCTTTCATTATTTATGCGGGTGGCTGATTCAATGTTGCACCCATTCTTATCTGCAGCACGCATCCCATAACGCTCAGTTGCGTGTACCTTTTCTTTTTACTGTTAGTGGTATATTTGCTACCTTATTGTGCTCGTTTGGTACACTTAGGCATACGTACTCGAAATTCTGAGTGACATAAATTGTGTATATCTTTAAAAACTCTGCTTCAATGATTCCAGGAATACACAAATATTTTACTATATAAAATCTAACTCTGTAATGAGTTTTTCCAATCATCAACGTAACTTTTACTGACCCAATATTCTGTGATTGAGTTCCTTCAAAGCCTACAATGTATAAATTAGCTTTATAGTTTATTTTCTCTGACCCCATTTTCGCGACAGTATCCCATCTCATTACGTTATAAAATGCTCCAGTATCGAGCAAATATTTAATTTTTTCGTTAGGTGTTCTTACAGCAGCAACTATCACAAATAACTGATTGTTTTTAGCACGCTCTATTTGTAACATTTCGTGAGGCGGCATACCTTCTTGCCATTGCCCCGTATAATTTTTTGTCGTTTCTGTACACGTCGTACCCTGTGAACTCGTGTCAATTTTGAATCTTTGGGAAATGCTCTTTTAACACTCCTTATCAACAGAGTTGGAAATACCGGTTTCGTTACGGCACGGTTTACGTAGTTTCAACATACTTACTTACTCTTATTCTTTCAGTCGTACACCACGCGGGTCTGCTGTATACAAGAGGCGTCTCCATTCAACTCGATTCATGGCTGTTCACCGCCGGCCTCGGTAGCTGCAAAGGGTCCGCAGGTCGTCCTCAATTTGATCGATCCATTTTGCCCGCTGTGCACCTCTTCTTCTTATGCCGGTCGGATCATTATCGAGGATCATTTTAACCGGGTCGTTCTCCGACATTCTAACAACATGCCCGGCCCATCGAAACCGCCCGACTTTGGCCGTTTCGACGAGGGTTGATCCTCCCAGCAACTGGTGTAGTTCATGGTTCATTCGCCTTCTCCACGTACCGTCTTCAATCCGCACTCCGCCAAAGATGGTTCGCAACACCTTCTGTTCAAAAACACCTAGCCCTACGAAAGCATTGTCCAGGACTCGTGCCTGTAGAGGACAACCGGTCTAATCAGCGTTTTGTTAACTTCGTACGAAGGCGAATTTTGCTCGATCGAAGCGTCCTGCGCAGTCCAAAGAAAGCACGACTTCCTGACAACATGCGTCTCTGATTTGCTCTACTGGTGTCATTATCGGCAGTTGCCAGTGAGCCCAAGTACACGAGCTCGTCGATCATTTCGATTTTATCACCGCCAATCAGAACTCGTAATGGGTGGCTGACATTATCTTCTCTGGAGCCCCTGCCTTTCATGTACTTTGTCTTGGATACATTGATATCTAGTCCGATCCGCTTGGCCCCAGCTTTTAGTCCGATGTACGTATCTTCCATCTTCTCAAAGTTGTGTGCTATAATGTCAATATCATCAGCGAAACCAAGTAGCTGGACGGATTTTCTGAAGAAACGTGCCACTCGTGTCTATCATCGCTCTTCTTATCACACCCTCCAAAGCAATGTTGAATAGCAGACACGAAAGGCCATCACCTTGCCGTAGCCCTCTGCGAGTTTCGAAGGGACTCGAGTTTATCCCTGATACTCGAACAACGCACATCACTCGATCCATCGTAGCCTTGACCAATCGTATCAGTTTGTCCGGGAATCTGTAGTCGTGCATGATTTTCCATAGCTGATCCCGATCGATTGTGTCGTAGGCTGATTTGAAATCGATGAATAAGTGATGTGTGGGCACTTTTGCAGCACCTGGCGGATGTCGAACACTTGGTCCGTGGTAGCGCGTTCGGCCATAAATCCTGCCACGTCCCACGAATTCGTTTGCAATCGATGAAATAAGATTTGGGCATAAGATTTGGGAGAGTACTTGTAGGCGGCGTTCAGCACAGTTATCGCGCGGTAATTGCAGCAATCCAGCTTATCGCCCTTTTTGTAGATGGGACACACGATTCCTTCCATCCATTCCTCCGGTAAAATCTTGTCCTCCCAGATCTTGGTAACGACCCAGTGCAGTGCTTTCAATAGTGAATTACCACCGTGTTTTAGTAGCTCGCTTGGTAGGTCAACGCCAGCGGCCATTTTATTTTTCAACCGGCTTACCTCCTCCTCGATTTCTTAGAGGTCTATCGTCCTCCGCACGCGTTCCTAAGTTCGTTTCATCGCCGCTACTTTCGTATTCCGCAACATCGCCATTGAGGTGCTCGTCGAAA
Organism: Malaya genurostris; assembly: GCF_030247185.1. Taxonomy (NCBI): domain Eukaryota; kingdom Metazoa; phylum Arthropoda; class Insecta; order Diptera; family Culicidae; genus Malaya; species Malaya genurostris. The sequence goes on from NC_080571.1 coordinate 158,235,794, forward strand.
TACTGCCGCCACCTCTCGATCACCTCACAGTCGTTGGTGAGAAGATGGTGTCATTGCACATATCGGCCTGTGGCACATGGCCTCTGCGCAAACGGTGCACCTTCTCACAGAACTTCCTTGTGTCATTAGCACGGAACAGCTGTTCCATCGCGATCTCGGTCTTCCTGTTGGCGCTTTTTTCTACGAGATACCGAGTTTAATCTGTTCCGCGCCTGTCTGTATCGCTCCTCGTTTGCTCTCGTCCGGTGTTGCAGCTTGCTCGCCCAAGCTGCATTATTCTCGGCCACTAACTCGAACCAGTCGTTCCTTTCCTGCGAAGCCGTTGCTGATGCAGTGTTACCTATGGCAGAACGGATATCTCTCCAGCCATCTTCTAGAGTAGCTGCACCAAACTACTCTTCCGTTGGTAGTGCCACTGCCAACTGCTGCGTGTAATCTTGAGCTACTCCAGCATCCCGCTACTCCAGCGACGTTCGGCTACGACGTTTGGTAGCCACCGTCGAAAGTTTTGAGCGCATGCATACAGCGACCAAGTAGTGGTCCGAATCTTCGCACTGCGGTAGATGCGAACATTGTTGATGTCCGAGAAAAAATTTCCGTCGATCAAAACGTGGTCGATTTGGTATTCGGTTTGTTGGTCAGGTGATCCCCAGGTAACTTTGTGGATATCCTTGCGGGGATATTCCTCGGTTTCCAAGTTTCAACATATATTCTCGTTTGATGCATCCCATGTTCGATTTCGCAACAGTTGTTTCATTCGCAATAAAATGAATACAGGATAGCCAAATAAATGCTAGATGAAAGTTTCATGATAATAATAAGTTTGGATTGTATTCACATTGATATTGTTACTTTGACAGCATTTTATACGCAATAGCAATGCTCCATGCCAAATTAGTTTAAGAATATATTTCACACCACATAGTGATTAGAGCGACAAAATACTTAGTATTACTTCCAGCTGGTTGATACTGATGATGAGGTTTATGATGATGCACAATTTTGATTAAACTAAAAAAACGCTTTTTGATATAAACTTAATTTATGGAAGTAACAGGAGCACGAGGTTTGATCGAACAGCAGGCGAGTTTGAATTGCCATAGCAAAATCTGCACTCCTCCAGGGTAGATGTGAATAGTGAACAAAAATCAATAACAATAACAAATTTTACCAACATATCTTGTGTTGATGTTCCTGTGCTGTCATAGCAATACTGCATATTTTCTTGATAATTCATCGAAGGAATCTTCTTGATAGATTAGACAATATATATATAGAGTCATGATTTGTTATTATATCTTATTTCGTTATTGATGAGGTATGCCAATTTCATTAAGTACAATTGATCCAGTGGTTCCTTTTTCAAATGGAATACAATTGAATAAACTGCATCAGAATCAAGAAATTCCTATGATATACTATTACCAATGCTAGAAAATCAAATTACTGAAAAATTCTTCTTCTATAAATGTTATGCTCTTTCTTTGATGTTACAATGGCAGAATTTTATATTTTGTTGCTTTTATCTCATGCAGACTTTCCAATGATTTTTGATATTTTAACTCTTATTTCAAACTAAATAATGCTATTTTCTATCATTGAGATGTTTGGTTTTAATAATTGGTGTGCAAATCACTTCTACCCGTTCTGCTACTTCTGTGTATGATATTCAAGCTAAAGAGTGTGAATTTATCAGCTGCATGACCTGCTTTATGATTGAACATCTTTTTCTTATCATTATAATTATTGATAATCACAGCATATATATTAATATTATCTGCTGGTTTTATTGATATTACTCCGTCAACATGGTTTTGCTGAATGAATTTTAAATACATCAAGAAGCATGAAATTTCGATGCGACCGAAATTCTTGACTTGAAATTTCGATGCGACCGAAATTTTTGAAATTCTTTTATTCTATGTGTGGTTATTATCCACATCTGCTACCTATCATTAGATTTCCGAAAGTTAAAAAATCCATAATTCCAAGCGATTGGTGCACCCAAACTCATATACATTGACTAAAATTGTCAGTGCATAACTTAAGTTAAACCGTGTGAAGGCATCTTTTTTTTACTCATATAAGGTTTAATAAATTTTGATTTATTAATTTCGCTAATTTACTCGCCCCTCCGTGCACTTTTGCTGATCACAACAGAAATGATTTCCTGCATCACTCATTTCCGAATTTACAAGAAGCTTTTACATCAACAAATCCACGATTTTATATAAAATGTAAACGTTTATTGTGGAGATTTTTTCAGGAAATAGAGCAAACCAGTTATTCGGAGGGATGGTATGAAAGTTCTTCGGAGTTGTGATTCGTTTCTCAGCAACTCAAAGCTGAAAGTTCATTTTATTCAAGTTTATAAGTAAGATATCTTTTCAATTCATTTGCTTACATTTAGTCTTCCTAAAATTTCACTTCCCTCGGAATGTTACGTTTCACTAACGATCGTACGTATTTGCTTCTTGCGCTAATTAATAAAGATATTTTAATAAAGAAATTTATAATTGAATTTACTGTATTACTTGCGGAATAAATATAGATAATCGCCATTCCGATCCACGTTGCTCCAATCAATAATTACCGTCGATTTTATCCGGATCTTGAACAGTCACACCAACTGTCAACTGCACCAGACACTGAATTGGTACAGTGATGCCAGAACATCCCCCCCCTCGTGAAACCGAAGTAATCCTCTAACGCTGATTTTCGGGTTCACATAGCTCCATCACAGCTAGTTTTATAACCGGTCTTTTTAGTTTACCGGTCGCGGTCTGAACGATTGCTTGACGCACTCGGCCGTCTGTTCCTTTGATTACTGCTTCCACCTTGCTTCGAATCCACGATCTCCTTTGACCCTCCGCTACGTACACCAAGTCGCCGATTTCTACCGGACGCGTATCGTTGATCCATTTCGACCTCTTATTCATAGTGGGGAAATATTCCTTTAACCAACGGGACCAGAGCCAATCTGTCAGGTACTGTGATCTATGGTAGCTACTTCTTAATGCTTCAGCTAGTCGAACTGGAAGACGCAAAGGATCATGTACCCCGGCCGAGCTACCAAGGAGGAAATGATTCGGTGTAAGGGCTTCTCCTTCATATACACCTTGAGCCATGTAAGTTAAGGGACGTGTGTTTATAAAGCTTTCCGATTCTGCTAGAACTGTGAGTAGGATTTCATCAGTCAGTTTCCGACCATCATCGAGCGCTCCCATTACTGCTTTCACACTCCTAACCATACGCTCCCACACGCCGCCCATGTGTGGCGCCGAGGGCGGGTTGAAGAGCCACTTAGTTCTCGCATTGGTGAAAGTTTCAGAACATCCCTCGTTAATTTTGTTTATTTGTTCTTTCAGTTGACGGCTTTCTCCAACGAAATTTGTTCCGTTGTCAGAAAAAATCTCTATAGGTGGGCCTCTTCTACAAACAAATCGTCGAATCGCTTGTATACAAGAGTCGGTAGTTAAATCGTACGCAAGTTCGAGATGAACGGCTCTAACCACTAAGCAAGTGAATAATACCACATATCGCTTTTCTTTGCGTCTTCCAATTGTTACTTCCAGGGGTCCAAGATAGTCAACTCCGACATAACTAAACGTAGGGCGTTAAACGTTGCTCAGGAAGTGGAGCCATTCGCGGGAAGTTAGGTTTGCATTTCTTTATTTTGCATGCCTGACACGTTCGGAAAATCTTATCCACAGTTGGTCGTAAATGTGCAATTTCAAACCGCTGTCGTACTTCATTAACAACCGTTTCTTTATTCAAATGTCCGAATCGACGATGATAGTGATCCAACAGTTTAAGAGTAAATATATGATCTTTGTGTAATATAATTGGAAATCGAGCATCGAAGGTTGCATAGTTTGCATTCGCAGTTCGGCCTTCCATTCTTAACACGCCGTACTCGTCGGCAAACGGAGAAAGTTTATTGAGATCACTGGATGGATCTAGTCTGTGCCAGGTTTCGGGTGGTTTTTCGCGGTTATTCAGCAAGATCTTTACCTCATCGGGATAGTAATCACTTTGCACAATACGCCACAAGTATCGCTCTGCCTTAATGTATTCTTCTTGATTCAGATTGGCCCTCACGAACGGTACTTGACGCTGCAAATATTGCAGTTGCTTCTTTGTAGGATTCAACACTTCTATGGGTAGCCCTGCTACATGCCGTCGACAGTTGGAGATGAACCTATAAACAAGCGCTATGGTACGCACTAGAACATTCCATTTAGATATTCTGTTGACGTCTATCAAACTCTCTGGTAGTGCTATATGATGAAGGAGGAAGGTTGCACGCAATTCTTCGGTCGTCTCTTGAATTACTCCAGTTTGACTCGGCCAAAACTGCTTCGTGAGGTACAGGAAAGGTACTCCATTGAACCATCTTCCTTCCGAATCTGGCTCAGTATCTCGACACCATTTCGTTAAACCATCGGCCACATTATCTTTCGAGGAGACCCATCGCCAATCATCTAGATTAGTGAGCGTGAGAATTTCTCCCACTCTATAAGCAACGTACTGCTTGTATTTTCTATGGTCTGACCGGATCCATGAAAGTACTACAGTCGAGTCAGCCCAAAGATAAGTTTCACGAATCTCGAAGGTGTGGTAATCGATCACAGACCTTTTCAGTCTCGCTCCCAACATAGCTGCTTGTAACTCTAGTTTGGGTATAGACAAGTTTTTGAGTGGAGCTACTTTACTTTTCACCATTACAAGCCTACATACCACCTTATCTCCATCGACTATTCTAAAATATGCTGCGCACCCGTATCCTGATTCACTCGCATCAGTGAAAATATGAAGCTGAATAGATTTCAATGCATTGCTATTGGCGGTTGCGAAGTAGTATCGAGGAATTTGTAGCGTTCCCATCTTTGGAAGAAGTTTCGTCCACTGATGCCACTTCTCGTTTTCTGCATCTCGTATCTCCTCGTCCCATTGTATTCCGGATCTCCAAAGATCCTGAATTAAGATTCTTCCATGTATTAGAAATGAGGCCAGTAATCCCAGTGGATCGTACAGACTCATAATGCACCTAAGCGCCATTCTCTTCGAAGGTCGAAGAGTTCCGTTGGCGTACGGGGACAGATCGGTATGAAAATTTGTTGGAAAATGTGAACACGTCGCCTCGTGGATCCCACATCATTCCTAAAACGCGCTCCCAACCTCCGTCCGGTTCACTGGTCAACGATAGTGGATTTTGACACGCAATTTCATTGAGTCCTTTCAAAACCTCAACACTATTGCTAACCCAATGTCTCATTTCGAACCCCGCTCTCGCGTGAATTTTTCTGACTTGTATCGCTCGTTCAATTGCTTCTGTTACTGTATCAGTACTATCATAATAGTCATCCATGTACGTTTTGGATTTAATAGCAGATGCTGCTTCGGGGAACTCGTGGGCTGACTCATCAGCATTCAGATGCATGATATATTGGGCGGAGCATGGAGAACATGTAGCTCCGAAAGTGGCAACGTCCATTAAGTATACATCAGGTGGTTGATTAGGGTCGAACCGGAAGAGAAATCGTTGAGAGTGTTTGTCTTCGGGTTTGATTCGGATTTGATGAAACATCTCTCTGATATCTCCCCCGAATCCGACTCGTCTTTCACGGAATTTGCATATAACTGATGGTAGCGAAGTGAGTAAATCGGGCCCTTTCAATAATTGGGAGTTCAGTGACACGCCATCAACTTGTGCAGCTGCATCCCAAACTAGGCGCTTTTTGTCTGGTTTTTTTGGGATGGATGACCACGTTAAGTGGCAGATACCATATTCGATTCGGATCGGCAACCACACGCTCATCATCGGTGATTTGGTGAGCGTAACCTTTACGAATATATTCCTGTATTTGCTGATGTACGTTGTCACGGAGCTTTTGGTTCTTTGAAAGTTTGTTTTCTAAAGATATTAGTCTTCTCATCGCCATGACTCTATTATCAGGAAAAGAAACACTGTCTGTTTTCCATAAAAGTCCACATTCGAATCCTCCGTTTAAACGAACTGTTGTTTTCCTCAATATTTCTCGAGCTCTTTTATCCTCGATCGGTTCTGGCAGTTGAGCTAGAGATACCCCCACATCCTCTAAAACAAATCGCTGCCGGATCATTTCATTTAATTGTTCATCTGCTTGGCATTTGCACGAATGGGTGTTGATATTTCCATAGTTGGACCTTTCTGCACCATTGGGACCATACACTGCCCAACCCAAAAGTGACTTTACCGCAATGGGTTCTTCTGGACCGCCGATACGACTTTCGATCGGAGAAAACAACCCCAAATTATCTAAGCCTATAAGCGCTTTAGGCACTGCGTCCAAGTACATTGACACGGGAACTCCTTTGAGATGGGCAAATCGTTGAACTAAACAGTCTATCGGTAGACTCTGTTTTGGTAAATTTAAGCTGCTGACTGTATGAACGGACTTCAGTGTATACTGCTGCTGCTGACCTTTTCCTGCAATTTTAATATCCGCACATTTAGAAGATACTTCATTTCGCACAAAATTTGACGTCCACACTAGTTGCAATGGATTTGATTCTCCGGTTATACCTAGGCTGTGGAATACACTTGATTCCGCTAACGTTAAAGACGACCCTTCGTCGAGAAACCCAAACGTGTGGAGAATACGACTGCGGTGAAATAATGTAATGAGTAGTACTCTAAAAATTATCGTTCTGTCCTTTTGCCCGTGAGCGTGACATCCTGACGAGGTAGTATGTACATTCGTTTCTGGCCGGTGAAGTAACGGATGGTGCCGAGCTCGGCAGCTCCCGACGTTGCATTTATATCTCGACCTACATGGCCACGCAGCATGATCATACAGGCAAACATTGCATAATTTATGATGAACAACTGCTCTGAGCCGTTCTTCCAAGTTCATTTGTCTGAACCTTTCGCAATTTCGAACTCGGTGGTCCTTTCTCCCGCATATAGGACAAGGATACCTCTCTGTTTCACCACTCGTTCGTTCGTTTTTATCACTGTGCATGTGAAGATTACTCTTCTCCTTCGATTTGGCTTTATCGGTTTTTGAAAACTCGCCCTTCGGTTGTAATAAGGTGGTGACTTCGCTTGCATCTACCACTAACATATCCATGAACTTGCCGAAGTGCTTCAGCGACGGTTTTTTGAATGTTCTCTTAAATCGCACCCATTCCAATTTTATAGCTGCTGGGAGCTTCTCCACGAGTTCATCAAGTAGTATTGGATTTGTGAGGTGGCCTTCTAGCTTCGCCGCTTCTAAGTGGTCACAAAGCTGCTGTACGGTAATTCCGAAGCTAATAAGAGTATCAAGACGTTCGGGCTTTGGCGATTCCACACGACGTGCCTTTGCTAGCAATGTTTTTACTAATAATTCCGGCCGTCCGTACAGCCGTCGTAAAGTATCTATTATAGACGGTACGAGATGAGGAAACATCAGTTTTGAAATAACTGCTTCGCGTGCAACACCACACAGACTTTCTCGTAGCCTTATCAAGTTTTCTATATTTGTAAAGCCACAAGCTTCGTTGGCGGTTTCATAACTACTCAGAAATATCGGCCAATCCTCTGCTTCGCCAGAAAACATTGGCAGCCTTTTAGGCCAGATTTGCCTCACCGCTATTTGATTCCTGTTTGGTCCTACTAAACGTTCATAATTTCGTACTCGTGTACGTCTTTCGCCTTTCTCGGAGCCACACGAAGCGTAATCCGATTGTGAGGATTGTTTGTCAGAATCGTGTTCTTCTCCCTTAAGTTGGTCATCCATCCATTCTTTCGTCTTTCTGTTTCCATCGACCTCACTGACAGATATGTCTTCATCATCGCTATCTATTTGATATTCCAATTCACTTTTCTCCTTAAGGTACCTTTCGAATGCTGCTATTCGTTTAGCTCTAAGAACACGCTCCTTTTCCTGGAGCACCTTTTCCTCTTCCAAACGCGTTTGTTCTTCTGCCAGTTTTTGCTCTTCCAGTTGCCGCTCTTCCTCTAATCGCTGCAGCGCTTGCCGCGCTCGAAGGCGTGTACTGGAGACGATAGATTTGTCTTCGACGTTCGATATTTTCGGTATATCGGAATTTTTCTTCGGTGTAAATTCACTGCTCTTGGGAGTCACCTCTGGCAGGTCAGCGTCATTTACTTTCCCGGGAATTGTTAACTGTTGTCCACTACGATTACTCTGATTGCCGACGCTACCATCCGGCTTTAACGATTTCTTCGTTGCTTTCTTCTTTGTTGCTCCCGTGCTCGAAGCCGGTGGTTTTGATACTAATGAACACTTCCAACATTTCCAAGGACGATTTTCCACTCCCGGGGTTACACCCGCGCAAGAGTAATGGTACCATGCACTACACGCATCGCACGCTACCATTCCTATGTCTGCTGAGTTAGGCCGACCGCAATCGCACGCTCCTAAATCATCCATAGTGGAATAAATCTTTGAGATTATTCGGAGGGATGGTATGAAAGTTCTTCGGAGTTGTGATTCGTTTCTCAGCAACTCAAAGCTGAAAGTTCATTTTATTCAAGTTTATAAGTAAGATATCTTTTCAATTCATTTGCTTACATTTATTCTTCCTAAAATTTCACTTCCCTCGGAATGTTACGTTTCACTAACAATCGAACGTATTTGCTTCTTGCGCTAATTAATAAAGGTATTTTAATAAAGAAATTTATAATTGAATTTACTGTATTACTTGCGGAATAAATATAGATAATCGCCATTCCGATCCACGTTGCTCCAATCAATAATTACCGTCGATTTTATCCGGATCTTGAACAGTCACACCAACTGTCAACTGCGCCAGACACTGAATTGGTACAGTGATGCCAGAACACCAGTAATATAATTAGGTATTTCAAAAAAGCGCTCGTCGAAAATATTTGACGTCACATTCCAACATTCCTGACCCTATGTGCGGGGTTGGGAATCGAACCCAGGTGGGCTGCGTGAAAGGGTATCGACTTACCCATCACGCTATACCCCTTCCCAATAAAAATCCACTATTTATTAGAAGAGCGATAGTATTCAAACAAATTTTGTTTTCTACTTCTTTTATTGAAAAGTTTGCGTTCTTTCATAAAATCGAGTCGAAAAACTTAAAAAATGCAAAATGCGGAATATTTTCCAAAAATCATTATGTTATTTTTGTAAAAATAAACATTTTTTCGTTTGTTACTCTCCCATCTTTACTCATATTGCAATAAACTTCATCATTTGTAAGTTATCAGGAAATAAACATATTAGGATGAGCCTTTTTGGAAACAATTCATGTTTTCAAGATAAAATGATTTTTTTTCAGTATTTACATTCTCCACACAGGTTTAATCATTGTCTGAAACATTAGTGAAGGCTCCAAATCAATCGCGAAATTAAAAAAAATACACAAGTTTTTTACCAAAAAAACGATTTTTTTCGGTCCGTAGCGAATGGTGCATCAAGTCAAGGATGGCTTTTATCGTATCAAAGAATGCTCACTCGCAACTCTTCCACGATTAAATCGGTGCCATCAAAGAGAATCGGAAATCATCGCAATAACAAAAAAAACCGGCATGGTACATTTAACATAGAATAGACACTAGTGCGAGAGCGAATTTCTCTCGGTGAACCGTCTGAGAATCAACGGCTAGCACGCTGCTGTGGGGATTCTCTCTGAAGCAACAAACGGTCGCTTATTCTCGTTTCGCGATCCGATTCTGTATGGGCAGTGGATAATTGCGATAGAATCATTTTACTATTGCCGCTTATTCTAACTATGTGCTTATAACCTTTGTATAATTTGTGTCTATGAAAATGTATGTGAATGCTCCACACAAGGGTTTTTAAATATTGCAACCTAGTATGTGAAACATCAAGTCGAATCATCGATTCCATTTTCTGCGATAATTGTCAACTTGCGATTCTCTCTTGGTAAATTCCACACAGCGGCGATCATTATCAGACTGAAATTTTTTTTAAGGGCCATGAAATACTCAGAGTATGAAGTGTTGCGAAGAAATGTAGAAAAATTCTCTCCAGGTTCATGCATTGAGAGACTCGAATTCTTGTAGCATCTTCTACCGGATTGAAAATGTTGTATACAATATAGATAAAAATCGAGCAGCTTCTGTCAAATTTTCAGCAATGCATCCAGTCACGTACTCAGAGGAGGGGCCAGAGGGGCCCTGGCCCCTCCCGAAATCAAAAACATATAATTATTTAAAATGTCTCAGACATGTGTTACAGAAATAACAAGACAGTAAACGTCTTCAGTAACATTATTTTTGAAACTTTGGGCCCCTCCCGAAATTAAATCCTGGGTACGGGCCTGACTGCATCAAGTAGCTTTTAGGTGGATCGAATATTTTTTCAACATTATCAAGATGGAAATACATTCAGAGACCTTAAATTATAAATAAAAAATCATCCAGCTGACGTTTATCGACGTATTTATGGTTTTTATTAACTTTTGTATGGAGAGGCATCACTGTGCGAGGGTTCAAATGATACATAAGTAATCGCAGAGTACTCGATCTTGAGTTTATCTTTGCTAGAACGGCTGCTTGAATGCAAGATTAAAACGAAGTAAATGCTCGTTTTTACCCTCACGGCTTAGTATCCGTATTGCATTAACCAAAACAAATAAATAATAGGCTTTAATACATTTAATATATACAACCTTTGCATTTTGTAATCCTTTGATATGCACAATACGTAAAGTACAAAATATTACATTTTTATTCCTTAGGTGAAGCATCCCAAAGGCTATAAAGTGAATAAAGAATTCGAAGAAAGCGTTTTGCAGACTAATAAAATCGACAGGAAAAGATAAAGTCAAGCATTTTGTATCACATTGCGATTAGATTAAGGTGAGTTAACGTTGTTGAATGTGAACTGGTTTCTTCAATAAAATTCGCCCTACGGATCAGACTATATTCTTACTTTTTATGTTTTATCACAACCAAAACCTAAATTGTCTTCCAAATGGACTGAGTAATAAATTTTTACTCAACTGCACGTTCAAACCGATAGGCATTACAAATGTAAACGGATTTCCGCTCTCTGGATGTGTTACTTAAAAATCGACGATGATAAAGGTAGGAATGTTTGTTGATTCGTTGCTTATGTCTGAATTCAATCCACCTACCAGTGAGATGGTACCTTTTTTAATCTATCCGCATGTATTTTTTGCATTAACATTCATCGGTGATTTAGTTCTCATGACATTATTTTAATGACCGTCGTCTCAAGCGCAATTTGAGATTTCAATCGGATCGAATTATATTTTAAGCGTGTAACAATCAATTGAACATTCCATGAGATGTTGAAGTAAATTCCACTTTAGAGTTTTTCGCCATTATTTACGGTTCTTCCAGAGCCGGAATTCAGCAACCAGCATAACCCACAAAGATTCGTATGGCCATAAATTAATATTAAAAACTCATCATCCTGTAATTCTAGAATCGGAATTCAGAATTGGATAAAATTCATTAATTTTGTATGGGATCTGTATGATAGCACAACTGATGTTAACTGAGCGGATTACCGTTAGCCATGCACGTCACACCCACCGGTAACGCAATGATCAAAGAATGATAACTAACCACAAAATAGCTACCAGCCTCGGCACGATGGTTCCCCACCAGATAATGTGCACATCACAATAACCGGTGTTAGTTCTCTCACGAAGGACCACGGCACACTCAATGAATCACTGCATCGACAAGGTCAACTCTTACAAGGTGGAAAGATTCTCAAATAATTTCTTCCAGAATATCGAAACACTTTGCAATTCTCAATGATTCATTGAGTAAATAAATAAACGATATCCTTAGAGGTAGTTCCGCTGCGCAATTGCAACAAAAGCTATGTACTTCACCTGGCATTCAGGCAAATAGCGATCACAAACAGGCACAAACACGCTCAATGCGTGTGCCGCACACGGAGAGGACGCGTCTGTATACTAGTAGCTGTGAAGCTACCTCTGATCGCCCTGTTGAGCAGCTAGGATTCTCCTTTCGCTGTCGGCTGGACCTTTCATTCCCCAGTTAATGAATAGATTAGGATTTCATTCAGGTTTTATTTCCGATCTTCACTTGACAATGGTTAAAAAACAGAATGAATAGTAATGCCTATCGTTAGCGTTTATATAGTAATGTTCTAACACACACAACCAATCAGCGCGCAGCAGCAATGCGCAATAAGGAATAGTTCAATGACATCATCGCTCGAAACGCGAGCTTCGTGTACATACTCCCGCCGGTTGGAATATCATTCCAAATTCGAAGTCTTTGACTCATTGACTCACCCGGAATCGAGCAGGGCACGCAACTTGATAACCTTTCCACTTTTCGATACCACGTTCACTAAAGCAGTCATCAAAAGCACTCGCTGTTGAACATGCAGTTGTTGGAACATGCAGTACTGACATCATCATTTGCGCCAGCTGATACTACTGGAGTTTTTGTTTCTTGCAAATTGGAGTCACTGCTTCAAATCTGATTTTGGCACCAGCTCGAAATGTAGCAACGTATGATGCTTCTTGGAACACTTGAAGCATGATTTTTCTGACGGGCAGGTTTTTATTTGATGGCCCTTTCGAAGGCAATTGAAACAAAGGCCGTTTTGCTTTGCCTTTGTTACACGTTGTTCAACGTTCATACTCAAAAACGATGGGCCCTTATAATTAGAATGGCATCCCGTGAAGATTTCACACACGTTCTCCGATGACTTGGATGTTGCTGCATGGGCGTTTCTCGGTGTTGAGTTATACTTTGATATTGTAGCAGGTTTGACAGTTGACTTCGATGTGGACGTCTTATCTGCTTCATCTTTCAAGGACCTGACAGTAACCTCTAAGAAATTTCATAGATTCTTCAAAATAAGGTAGCTCTCCGTGATGTAATGTCTGCTCCCACTGTTTACGCGTTTCTCCATCTAAACACATAGTAAGTAATTTCACTATAATACCATCTGTACCATCACTATAATACCAGCTGTACCATCGATCTCTTGCTCCATGAATCGCAATCCCTCTACATGTCGATTACAAGTATCGACGAGATTTCTCAGTTCTCTGTGATTTTGTTTCGAGATTGGTTTCAACGCTGGTAGACCAGAAATATGCATGTCAATGATCACTCTTGGATTTTCGTAACGTTCTTCCAAAAATTGCTAGGCTCGTTCGAAATTGTTGTCGTTTATAATTCTAGCATCCAGAATTCCATAAGCTTCCCCAATTAACGCTTTATCTAAGTACTGCAATTTGGTTGCATCTGAATCGCCACACTTGCCGACAAGGTCACTAAAAAGAGCCTTTAACTTAGGCCAGTTTTCATACTTCCATCAAATGTTGGAATCGGCGTTTTCAAAGGTTGTTGCGTGACTATAACTTGGGGAGCTCCGTTAGCATTCGGTGGTGGATCAGCACGGAAGAAATCTAGCAACTGGTTTAGTTTCACTAATGCATCAGTATGCAACTCATCAAACTCATCTAATTTAGCATCCTGTTCTTCGGTGTTTTCACTAGTACAAAGAGCCATTACTTGATTTGATTTCTTTTCAAACGTCTTCAACTGTGAAAGACTTATTGCTGTAGGTTAATCAACAGCTTCAGTTAGTTTCTGAACTATCACTGTAACATGCGCCTTCACTTGGCCTCGCTGGTGGATTATTTGTTTCAATTGGGCCATGATTGTCACTTCACTATTTAGTTCACTCGAATTTAAAACGGTCACAAATTTTCACAAATTGTATGTATCACTCTAGTTACAATCCGGCTCGAAGGACCAAATGTATGATTGCTCAACTGATGTTCATTGAGCGGATTACCGGTCGCCATGCACGTCACACCCACCGGTAACGCAATGATCGAAGAATGATAGCTAACCACAAAATAGCTACCAGCCTCGGTACGATGATTCCCCACCAGATAATGTGCACATCACAATTACCGGTGTTAGTTCTCTCACGAAGGACCACGGCACACTCAATGAATCACTGCATCGACAAGGTCAACTCTTACAAGGTGGAAAGATTCTCAAATAATTTCTTCCAGAATATCGAAACTCTTTGCAATTCTCAATGATTCATTGAGTAAATAAATAAACGATACCCTTAGAGGTAGTTCCGCTGCGCAATAGCAACATAAGCTATGTACTTCACCTGGCATTCAGGCGAATAGCGATCACAAACAGGCACAAACACGCTCAATGCGTGTGCCGCACACGGAGGGGACGCGTCTGTATACTAGTAGCTGTGAAGCTACATTTGATCGCCCTGTTGATCAGCTAGGATTCTCCTTTCGCTGTCGGCTGGACCTTTCATTCCCCAGTTAATGAATAGATTAGGATTTCCTTCAGGTTTTATTTCCGATCTTCACTTGACAGTGGTTAAAAACAGAATGAATAGTAATGCCTATCGTTAGCGTTTATATAGTCATGTTCTAACACACACAACCAATCAGCGCGCAGCAGCAATGCGCAATAAGGAATAATGCGCAATAAGGATTAGTTCGATGACATCATCGCTCGAAACGTGTGCATCGCCTACAGAATCCTTTAATTTGAATTTTTGTTTTTGAAATTCGATTTGGCCTGTTTTGAGAAAACGATTGAGCTGTGGGATACGATTCAATAATGGAACCGGAATTCGAAAATCGGTGAAGCCGAAGTCAGTTAAATTCAGCTGAGGAGCTGTCTAGTTTAGTAGTGCGAACTAACTGAAATAAGTATATTTGGTTATCGACTATTAAATTTGCAAACCCGATAAATCCGAACATTTGAAATGAACATTTTTAAACTAATTATAATGTATCCCTCTAAACCGGAAGTTGGATCTGACTAAAAAGCAAAATGTTTCATAGGATCCTATGATCTCTCAATTGAATCTTAGATCTGTACAACCATCTGCGAGAAAAATGAGTTACATTATTTTAATTTTGTTTCACAGTTCCGGAACCAGAAGTCGGATCTAAATGTAATTCAGTAACCTAGTTTGGGAGCATACGACCTTTCGCATGAATCTGAGTTTGTAGAACACGGTTGAGTCATCTCCGAGAAAATTGAGTGAAATTATTTGTCACACACGCATTTGCTGATCTCGACGAACTGATTCGAATGGTATATGGGTGTTATATTCTTTCATCATTGATTGCTGTAAGTAGTTTAAAACAATATAATTATGGAATTACTTTCAACTCGAAAATGCTGCCATCATCTATTTTACATATGTCATATTCGAACGTTTTGTTGCCAAAAACGAACTATGCTAAAATCAGTCCGAGGCAAAATGTTATGAAAAAGGATGCTGTACACAGCCTTTTTGTTATTTAGAATCAATTATATGCAACAGTATAAATGTGTTTCACGTTGCTCCCAGTGGTTAAGTGGTTAGGTAAATTGAATACATGGGTTGGTGGAAGGAGTGGTAAACGAGCGTAAACGAACGACGGGGGTGGTAAACGAGCGTAAACGAATCAGCATGTGGATCTGATTAGTTATCAAAAAGATGGTGGAAGACAGATAAAAACGACGAGGTTTGAATCGGCATGTAGATCTAATTAGTGATAGAAACCCTGTTTTAATCCACCTAGTGGTGTAATGATGCATTTCTCTTATCAATACAGTTCGGCTGAAAAGTTCGTATCGTTTTTTTTTTTTTGCCAAAATTCGTTTTTATTATTCAACATAATTGTCATCAGAGGCGATACAGCGATTATAGCGATCTTCTAACTTTTCGATACCATTTTTGTAGTACGATTTGCCCTTTACCTCAAAATAGGCCTCAGTTTCAGCGATTACCTCTTCATTGCTTCTAAATTTTTTACCAACGAGCATTCTCTTGAGGTCTGAGAACAGGAAAAAGTCACTGGGGGCCAAATCTGGAGAATACGGTGGATGAGGGAGCAATTCGAAGCCCAATTCGTTCAATTTCAGCATGGTTAGCATCGACTTGTGACACGGTGCATTGTCTTGATGAAACAAAACTTTTTTCTTCTTCAACGGACGCCATAACCTTACCGGCCGATTGTTGAGTCTTTCCACGCTTTGGGTTCGGTTCATCGCGTGCAGTCCACTCAGCTGACTGTCGATTGGACTCCGGAGTGAAGTGATGGAGCCATGTTTCGTCCATTGTTATATATCGACAAAAAAATCGTTTTTATTTCGATATAACAGCTCCAAACACTGCTCAGAATCATCAATTCGTTGTTGTTTTTGATCGATTGTGAGCTCACGCGGCACCCATTTTGCACAAAGCTTCCTCATATCCAAATATTCGTGAATAATATGTCCAACACGTTCCTTTGATATCTTTAGGGTGTCAGCTATCTCGATCAACTTCACTTTACGGTCATTGAAAATCATTTTGTGGATTTTTTTCACGTTTTCATCGGTAAAAGCCTCTTTTGGACGTCCACTGCGTTCATCGTCTTCGGTGCTCATATGACCAGTACGACATTTTGCAAAGCACTTGCGTATTGTTGCTTCGCCCGGTGCAGAGTCTGGATAACACTCATCAAGCCATTTTTTGGTATCGGCGGCACTTTTTTTCATCAAAAAGTAGTGTTTCACCAACACACGAAATTCCTTTTTTTTTCCATTTTTTCCACAATAACAAAAGTAGCTTCACTCAAAATGCAATATCTCACAAACTAATAATCAGACAGCTGTCAAATTTATACACGTATCTTTTGAAGGTTGGTACTAACTGAAAATGGTATGGATTTAATTCTAGTGGCGCCCTCTCATAGAAACGATACGAACTTTTCAGCCGATCTGTTAATATCATATATAATACTATGGTGTTCTTCAAAATAATTTTCTACGAGTCTTAAAAGAATAATCGAAATCAGTTTGTTTGACCGTTTACTGATGAAAACTATCGATTGGAGAAGATTTGAGGTCGATTTAGAAAACTTTTTACGGTTTTTCGTCCCTTTAAGTGATGGTGAAATATTTTTAAAACTTTACGCTATATTTCCGGATCCGGAAGTCGGATCGGGATGAAATTCAGAAATTACGCATGGAACCACAGGACCTTTCCTTTGAACCTAAGTTTGTGGAAATCGGTCGTGTCATCTATGAGAAAAGTTATAAAACATATTTTCATTTTTTTGCACATTTTACCCCATAACTCCGGAACCGAAAGTCGGATCCAAATAATTTTCAGGAATTTTTTATGGGACCACAAGACCTTTCATTTGAATCTAAGTTTGTGGAAATCGGTTAAGCCATCTCTGAGAAAAGTTAGTGCACTTATTTTGACAATTTTTTGCACATTTTACCCCATAATTCCGGAAACGGAAGTCGGATCCAAATAATATCAGGAATTTTGTATGGGACTACAAGACCTTTCATTGGAATCTTAGTTTGTGAAAATCGGTTCAGCCATCTCCGAGAAAAGTTAGTGCAAAAAAACGTTACATGCACACATACGCACATACACACACAGACATTTTGCGTACTCGACGAACTGAGTCGAATGGTATATGAAACTCGGCCCTCCGGGCCTCGGTTCAAAAGTCGATTTTCACAGTGATTGCATAACCTTTCTATGTGAGAAAGGCAAAAAGGATGGTGGAAGACAAAAAAAAGAGAAAATGACGATCAGGTTAATTTAGGCGAGTAAATCTAGTTAGTTTCAAATGAAGATGTTGAAGAGACGGAATGGGGGTTGAATGAAAATAAAATATTAACGGTTTCTGGCAAATCCTAATATGACAAGTGACTATTAAACAATCACTTAAACATGTTTCGAGATAAATGAAAGTCGAAGACATTGGAACAGTTGTTGAATGTTCGGCACATACTGGAGAACGGCTCATTATAACCATAATTTGTTCTTGCAACAGGTAATCAAAAAGGGGTATGAACGTAGAATGCGTCGATGAATGTCGCGATGATTCAACTGCAGGAGTTCGGGACAATCGATACGTGATTGAAGCAAATCAGCGACGAAAGTTGTCTTGGAGACATTCCGACGAACGAATAATCGATCAAGATCAATAAACTTACAGCGATCTATGTAACTAGGAAGATTAGTAGGATCTCTCCATGGTAGGTTACACAGGGTAAATCTAACAAATTTATGTTGAATAGCTTCGATCCGATCTATGTCGATTTGATAAGGGGGTGACCAGACAACAGTTGAATATTCAAGCGTCGAGCGGACAATGTTGTAGTTCGAAATGACGGCGACGCGAGATTGACGTTTTGAGTAGCGATGCTGTCCACTGGTGGCATAGGTATTGTGATCGGAGTGGCATTATCATCAGCGGGGAAGGTTATGAGATTGGTCGAACGATTGTTATTATTCGTATCTGAAACGAGCGATATTTTAGAATTTGGTGTCCTCAAAGTGCCGATCATCTTTAGTGCTAAGGTAGTGCGTTGGAGAGTTAATTGTATAGCTTCATCAGATAACTTCCTAGGCATTTCCGAATGGATTTAGCTAGCGAGTTGTTTAATTAACGCACTTTACGTGGAAACTTTTGAAGCAAAATCGGCAAACTGTTTTGATGCCTCGGGTGCTAGACGACCCAAACCAAAAAACAGCGTCGCATTCGCTTTTCACAATAGTGTAGGTAGCGGCTTAAGGTAAATGTCAAATATATGTGTACCCGAGAAAGACTGTGAGTGCTATCAACTTCTATAAACGCGGCAAGAGTAGCAGCTGTATAAGATTGTCAAGGAAAAACTTTTTATCACTAGCGCACTATATGTTTTATGGGACGATTACAAACAGTCCACGGATGCGAAATATGCGTTATTACGATTAGCATAACTGAAACTTAGAAGGTTTGTGGTGGTTTAACACTATTTGTGGGCAATTATTACAAGAGCGAAACAGTAAACACTGGACCAAACTGTGACAGATACTGTCAAAAAACAGAAAATTTTGACATAAAACTTAGTATAACTCAAAAAGTAAACATCCGATCACCATTCAATAGCGTTTAGGGAGACTGGGAGACCTTTCCTTTGTGACTAGTTTGAGAAAACTCGGTCTAGCCATCTCTGAGATCTCGACCTCTTTGTTGACAACACACATACAGACATACACACGGACTTTTGCTCAGCTCGTCGAACTGAATCGATTAGTATATGATACTCGGCCCTCGGCCTCGGCTTTCTTCGGTGTTTTAGTTTTCATGACATTATTTTAATGACCGTCGTTTTAGGCGGCAGTTTGAGATTTCAATCACTCATTACACTGTAATGTCGGTACTGCAAATCATATCGAAATCAAACCTAAACGTGTGACAATCGATTCAACATTCCATGAGATGTCGAAAAAAGTTTCACTTACGATACTTCCAGAACCGGTATTCGCTTACGGTACTTCCAGAACCAGTATTCACAAAACGGTTAGAATGGCCATAAGTCGGATCTAAATGTAATTCAGTAACATTGTTTTTCAGTAAACGACTTTGTTGCGTTGCAACTGAAATTGCGTAGAACAAACTTTTAACATCGTGGAGGGTTCATTGTATTTATCGGAGAGATACTGGAGCACGCGAGGGCGGGATTCATTGTGGGTATGAAACGGCTCGTTCACTGTACGTCGAATTCTGAATCGAGCTTAAAAGTGCAAGAAAATGTCTATTTTCACGCCGCTTGACATGCGTTTCTGAGGTTACAGCTATTAGGAGAAAGACTAAAAAGTTTTCTGTGACTGAGAAAAGCTTGGAATCGCTCTCTTACAATCGAACCATTGAACTGGACAGTCGATACTGTCGCAATATCCTACCGTGCGAAAGGTATCGGTTTTTTTTTATTGGATTGCGTGGCCGTCGTTCTGGCTAAAGATTATTTCGGGGTTAAATTGTGGAAACCGTATAATTCGAGCTTGTTTCGGTCCGGGAGTGAAGTGTGTGAAAAAAAGGTCGACTTCAGAAGCAGATTACCACCTAGCTCTGGATCCTGGCCATAGCTAGTGGCCGAAGAAATTGCGTCGAGATCGCTTGAAGATGTGTTTGGCGATCCGTGGGTAAGTCTTTTTGTATTTGCTTTGTTTCTTAGCTCTCGTAGTTTCTAGATATTTTCCTTCGGTTTCAATGAAACTTTCCACGGTATTGCAGTTCCGAAAATTAGTGCGAGCCAAATTGTCCCCCCCTGGGATAAGAGTCCGGGCAAATTAAGTTAAAATCCGCTAACACATCTGCTTATCGCGGATGGCGCAAAAGTGTTAGTTGGTAAGGTTCGCGCCATCTTTCCCTTTACAGACAGAACGGTCGGTACTATACGTAACAACTTTTCATATGAATTTGAGTTTGTAGAAAACGGTTGAGCTATCTCCGAGAAAATTGAATGAAATTATTTATCACACACGCATTTGTTGATCTCGACGAACTGATTCGAATGGTATATGGATGTTATGTTCTTCCAGCATTTTCTGCTGTAAATCAATATAATTATAGAATTGCTATTAAGGTGAAATGTAGCGTCATAAAATGCGCGCAAAATTTTATCCGCTTCAGTTGAACGAACCGTCGCACAAAGCGTACCAAGAAAAACGGACACATCAGTCGGTGTTGAACAGTCGTTCGCACCGCACGCGTATAGCTCTTGGCTCCTGGAATTTTTTTTTCTGGCTACCTAGAGTTTCATTGATTCAAGGCTTCAGTCTTTTTCAAGACTACCTGAAACACTAACTAAGTGACTAAGTGATACAAAGAGTGATATTAGAGTGACTAAGTGATACAAAGAGTGATATTAGAGTGACTAAGAAATTAATCAGCCTTTTTTAAGGCTAGCTAGGAGTCTAATCGAAGACTAATTTAGCCTAGTTAATTTAATTTAAAATTTCATTCATTTAAAAAATGCCTGCGTCCAACCGGAAAGGCAACAAGCCTAAGGCTAAAAATAATTCAATACGGAATAAATCACAATCCGTTATTCAACATTTTTCTAATAACATTCACGATCTTATAGAATCTGAATGTAAAAATAAAAGACAACGGACGGATATCCCTTCCGCTGATCCTATGCCGTCTAACAATATTTACGAGATTCTTCCTGAATCCGATTGTAGCGACATAGAAGAAAATTCTTCAAAAATTCCCAAAATGGACGCTTGTCGTTCTGGGAAGAAACATCAATCTATGCCACCAGTGACGGTGATGATTTCCGACTTCAAAGCATTCCGTGCTGAGCTTTCTACTTTTCTCCCGGAAGTAAAAGTCTCATTTCAAATCGGACGAAGAGGAGAATGTCGAGTCTTGGTGGATGGATTGGAAGATTACGAACGTCTTATTCGATATTTGTCCGAGAAACTTCATAAATTTTATTCATATGATATAAAATCAGACAGACCCTTCAAGGCTGTCTTGAAAGGATTATCAAATGATCAAAGTATTGATGAAATTAAAAATGAACTAAAAGAATTGCTTGGTTTTGCCCCTTCCCAAGTAATACTTATGAAAAAAAGATCGAATGGTACTTCTAAACCACGCTCTGGAATTTCCCATGAACTTTACCTAATACACTTCAATCGAAGTGATGTAAACAATTTGAAAACTTTAGAAAAAGTACGTTTCATTTCCCACATTAAAATTCATTGGGAACATTATAAACGGCATAATCGTATTGCAAACTTAACGCAATGTCGTCGTTGCCAAGGCTTCGGTCATGGAACCAAAAATTGTCATATGGATATACGGTGTTTGAATTGTGGTAAATCACATTCGAAAGACGTTTGTCCAATGAATGAAACCACTGATAAATTTTCATGTT
The DNA here is from genome assembly GCF_030247185.1 of Malaya genurostris. Taxonomy (NCBI): domain Eukaryota; kingdom Metazoa; phylum Arthropoda; class Insecta; order Diptera; family Culicidae; genus Malaya; species Malaya genurostris. The sequence continues at coordinate 158,257,506 of NC_080571.1, forward strand.
CAAATTGCAATGGAAATCATAAATCCAATTATTTGAAATGTCCTGTCAGGGAAAAAATTTTAAACGCTCGTTCGCTTAGACAACAAGTCAAATCAACGACCTTAAATTTACAGAACATACCTGAAAATCAAAAAACCGTTACAAATGCCACGCCTAATTCTTCTAAGGCACTGATTTCTTCTAATTTGAAACAAAAAACAGGTACGCCTGCCAATTCGTCTTCTAACGAAAACAATTTATTGACAGGTAGATCGACCTCGTCATCATCTTCTTCTAATGTCAGTTATGCTGGTATATTAGGTAGAAAACTACCACCTATTTCTTCTAATGTAAATAATTCTAACGAAAACAATTTATTAATAGGTAGACCGGCCAAATCACCTTCTTCTAATGGCAGTCTACCTACCAATATTCCTTCAATGCCATTCGCTTCTTTAAATGAAGTCGATTTAGGCGATATAACTGAAAATAAAATGATCTACCTACAAGATCAACTTTTTCAAATGATCATCCAAATGAATTCGACTTCATCTCTTTTTGAAGCATTTCAAATCGGATGGAAATTTGCAAATAATATTATAATGAATTTAAAATTTAACAGTGATGTTAAATAAATATTTGAATATTTTAAATTGGAATGCTCGATCTTTGAAATCGAGTGAAGATGAATTTTATAATTTTCTCGAAGTTCACAAAATCCATATTGCCATTGTGACAGAAACTTTTCTTAAACCAAATGTCAAATTGAAAAGTAATCCACATTATGTGGTTCATCGATTTGACAGGTTTAATGGAATGGGTGGTGGAGTTGCCATTTTTGTCCAACGGCAAATTAAACATCGAATTTTACCTTCTTTCAATACTAAAGTTATTGAAAGCTTGGGAATTGAAGTTGAAACCATTCATTGAATTTATTTCATCGCTGGAGCATATTTGCCATTCCAATGCACCGGCGAACAATTAAATTTCTTTAAAGGCGATTTGCAAAAACTTACAAGATATCGATCGAAATTTTTCGTAATAGGGGACTTAAATGCTAAGCATGTCCAGTGGAATTGTAGGCAAAATAACAGTAATGGTAAAATACTTCATAATCAACTCTCAGCTGGTTACTTCACAGTTCTTCATCCCAGTAATCCGACTTGTTTCTCTTCAGTGAAAAACCCGTCTACAATTGATCTGGTTCTAACAGATCAAAGTCACATTTGTAGTGAACCGATTACACATGCTGACTTTGACTCAGATCATCTTCCAGTAACATTCAGACTTTCCAGCGAAGCTATAATTAATCCAATTAATTCTATTTTCAACTATCATAGAGCTAATTGGTTGGATTACAGATCTCACATTGAAAATCATGTGGAACATGAAACTATTTTAGAAAATTCTGTGGACATCGACACAGCAATTGATAATTTGAATCATTATATTATCGAAGCTAGAAATCTTTCAGTTCCCAAAGCTCAAACTAAATTAAATTCTCCTATCATCGATGACAATCTTCAACTGCTCATTCGGTTGAAGAATGTTCGTCGACGACAATATCAACGTTCTCGTGATCCTGCTATGAAAAACATAGTTAAGGATTTACAAAAAGAAATTAAACATAGATTTACTCTTTTGCGAAATGAAAATTTCGCTTAAGAAGTTGAACAAATTAAACCATATTCTGAACCTTTCTGGAAACTTTCTAAGGTTCTTAAGAAACCTCAGAAACCAATTCCTGCTCTCAAGGAAGGAAATCAAATACTTCTTACAAATGGCGAAAAAGCTCAAAAACTTGCTCAGCAGTTCGAGAGTGTCCACAATTTTAATTTGAACGTTGTGAGTCCTATTGAAAATGAAGTCTCACTGAAATATGATCATATTTCAACCCAAGTGTTATCACACGATGACATTATTGAGACGAATTTTGATGAAATTTAATCAATTATTAAGAAACTCAAAAACATGAAGGCTCCAGGTAATGATGGAATTTTTAATATTCTTATTAAAAATCTTCCCGATGTTGCCTTGAGACTCCTGGTTAAAATTTTCAACAAGTGTTTTTCATTAGCTTACTTCCCAAAAAGATGGAAAAACGCTAAAGTAATTCCTATCCTGAAACCTGATAAAAACCCAGCAGAAACATCAAGTTATCGACCAATTAGCTTACTTTCTTCTATCAGTAAACTTTTTGAAAAAATTATCTTGTTGAGAATGATGACTCATATAAATGAGAATTCAATTTTTTTACCAGAGCAGTTTGGATTTCGTCATGAACATTCAACTACTCATCAACTTGTCAGAGTAACGAACATGATAAAATCAAATAAATCTTCTGGGTTATCCACTGGAGTTGCTCTTCTAGACATAGAAAAAGCATTCGACAGTGTTTGGCATAAAGGTTTAATAGCAAAAATGTCTGATTTTGAGTTTCCTATTTATTTGATCAAAATGATTCAAAATTATTTAACTGATCGTACTCTTCAGGTTAGCTATCAGAATTGTAAATCTGAATTGCTACCCGTACGAGCCGGTGTTCCGCAGGGTTCGAGTGTAGCTCCAATCTTGTATAATATTTTCACTTCTGATCTTCCAAATCTACCCGTTGGTTGTCAGAAATCGCTATTCTGTGACGACACAAGTCTGTTAGCCACAGGTAGAAATCTAAGAGTGATCTGCAGTCGCCTACAAAGAAGTTTAAATATTTTCAGTGATTATCTGTCAAAATGGAAAATTAAACCAAATGCAGCAAAAACGCAATTAATTATCTTTCCTCATAAGCCAAGAGCTTCTTTTCTTAAACAAACAATAATCACATTCTAAAATTGAATGGCTTGGAATTGACATGGTCTGATCAAGCTAAATACTTAGGTTTAACGTATGACAAAAAACTCACTTTCAAGGATCACATTGAAGGAATCCAGGCAAAGTGTAATAAATATATTAAATATATTAAATGTTTTTCTTATAAACAGAAATTCTAAGCTCTGTCTAAAAAACAAATTGTTAATTTATAAACAAATTTTCAGACCAGCCATGCTTTATGCGGTACCAATTTGGTCAAGCTGTTGTTCCACCAGGAAGAAAACGCTTCAAAGGATTCAGAATAAAATTCTGAAAATGATTTTGAAGCGTCCTCCCTGGTTTAGTACAAATGAGTTACACAGACTCACAAATATAGAACCATTAGATGTAATGTCACATAATATTATAAGCAAATTCCGACAAAAATCGATGCAATCTTCAATTGAATCGATTCGCTCTCTGTATTAGTTAGTAAGTTAGTATATAAGTTCTTTTTCCCCATTACACAATACAAGTAGGTTTAGAATTTTCCCTACACAAAAATCTCAGAATTGCGGAAGCAAATAATGTCCTCATGGTAATAACCAAATCATATATATAATAGGGCTGAAAAGTCACCACTTGTGGCTGAACACCCAATTTAAATCTTAATAATTTAATTTTAACTCATATTCCAATAAATAGTTATTCAAAAAAAAAAAAAAACGGACACATAGAAACAAGAACTTTTTTCAATGATTGAGCGCAGTGGGCTAACCTCTCGTTATATTGGCTTGTAAAAAAGACTGGACGTAATAGATTTTTGAATTCTTCACACTTTGAATATAGTCTAATTCAATCATTATTGTTAGTGATTACTCTTACACTAGGGCTATAAATCATGAGTAATTATGAATGATTAACATGAGGTTATATGTATATGTATTGACTAACTTGCCTTTTTGAAAAAAGAATATGTTTTTGGACTTAGATTCCGCACGGAAATAGCTATCCAAAAAGCCATGAATTGTTAAAATCCGTCCATTTTTAACGGAAATATCGATATTTTTGTGTAAGCGATTTTTCCCGTATTCCAGCAGTAGGAGTTTTGAGCGCTGTATGACAACGCAATGCATGGGAGCAACGTGGAAAACGATTTTTACACTGTAACATACAATTGTTTCTAAGTACCAAAAAGACTATGTACAGCATCTTTTCTCATGACTTTTTTCCTCGTGTCGATTTTAGCATGGGTCACTTATGGCAACATAATCGTTCGAATATGATATGTAAACCAGATGATAACAGCATTTTCGAATTAAAAGCAATTCTATAATTATCATGAACACTCTTTGGAATACGGCCAGACGAATGAGGAATCGTAACGTAGAAAATGAGAGTGAGGAATACACGAACCGAAGGATATTTGATTTTGCGAGGAAAGTTTGTCCAAATTCTGTTCCTACACATAGCATTATTAGTGAGTCTTCTCTAAACAATGGCACTACTGATAGTCCCTTTTTAATGATGGAATTTTCCATAGCACTCATGTCTTGTAACAATAACCCTCCTGGGTTGGACAGAATTAAATTCAACTTGGTGAAGAATCTGCCCGACCACGCAAAAAGACGTTTGTTGGAATTGTTCAACAAGTTTCTTGAGCAAAATATTGTTCCACCTGACTGGAGGCAAGTGAAAGTTATCGCCATTCAAAAGCCGGTGAAACCAGCTTCCAATCACAACTCATATAGACCCATTGCAATGTTGTCCTGCAACAGAAAATTGTTCGAAAAAATTATTCTTCGACGTCTCGACACTTGGGTCGAGACAAACGGTTTGTTGTCAGATACTCAGTTTGGCTTCCGAAGAAATAAAGGGACGAATGATTGCTTGCATTACTTTCGTCTGACATTCAAATTGCCTTCACTCAAAAACAACAAATGGCCTCTGTATTTTTAGACATTAAAGGAGCATTTGATTCAGTTTTCAATGATGTTCTTTCAGACAAGCTCCACCAACATGGACTTTCAGCGGTTATAAATAATTATTTGCACAACCTTTTGTCAGAGAAGTGCATGTATTTTTCATATGGCGATTTGGCAACAATCAGAATTAGCTACATGGGTCTCCCGCAAGGCTTATGCCTCAGTCCGCTCCTGTAAAATTTCTATGTAAACGACATTGACAGCTGTCTCGTAACCCCATATACACTATAACAATTGACAGATGACTGCGTGGTTTCAGTTACTGGACCAAAAGCTATTGATCTGCAAAAACCATTGCAAGATACCTTAGATAACTTGTCCGTTTGAGCTGTTCATCTGGGTATCGAATTCTCTGCGGAGAAAACAGAGCTTGTCGTCTTTTCAAGAAAGCATGAACCCGCGCAGCTTCAGCTTCATATGATGGGAAGAATGATCCAACAGGTTTTGACTTTCAAATACCTCGGGGTGTGCTTTGTTCCAAATGCACGTGGGGAGGACACATTAGGTATCTGATAACAAAATGCCAACAAAGAGTAAATTTTTTTCGAACAATAACAGGATTTTTGTGGGGTGCTCATCCAGAAGATCTACTAAAATTGTATCAGACAACGATACTTTCATTGGTGGAATATGGATGCGTTTGCTTTCTTTCCACTGCAAACTCTCATATTATAAAACTTGAGCGAATTTATTATCGTTGTTTGCGAATTGCCTTAGATTGCATGCATTCGACACATACAATGAGTCTTGAAGTTCTGGCGGGAGTTCTTCCATTGAAAGATCGTTTTTTGAGCTTTCATCGCGACTGCTAATAAAATGGGAGGTACTGAATCCCCTGGTTATTAGCAACTTCGAAAAATTAGTCGGGCTTCAATTTCAAATAAGATTTATGACAGTATATTTTAACCATATGTCACAGGAAATCAACCCTTCAAGATATATTCATATCCGTGACATCCTCCGAAATGTCCCTGACTCAACTTTATTTTTCGACACATCCATGCAGCGCGAAGTGCTTGGAATCCCGGAACAGTTACGCTCGATGAAAATCAAATATTATTTTCAACTAAGTTCAGGCATATTGACTCTGAGAAAATGTTTTATACGGACGGATCACGAATTGAAGAGGCTACTGGGTTTGGTATATTCAACAATAATGTTTCGGTATCATTTATGCTTCAAGAACCTGCATGCTAGCAGAGTTAGCAGCAGTTCATTATAGTTTGAGTGTAATCGTCACATTATCTCCAAACCATTAGTTTCTCTTCACCGATAGTCTGAGTGCAATTGAAGCCATTTGCTCAAACGCTGCTGGCAAAAATGAACCGTTTTTCTTGGGCAAATTAAAAGTGTCTGAACGACATATTGAATAATAATTATCAAATCACAATAGTTTGGGTCCCGGCTCATTGCTCCAAACCAGGCTATGAAAGAGCCTATAGTTTTGCCAAACGTGGTGCTTTGAAGGTGAAATTTATAAGCGACCGATCCCAAGAAGCTTTCAAAGAATTCCATAGCTCGATTCGCCAAAGAACACTTTCCAGCTGGCAAGCTTCTTGGGATAGCGATGATCTGGGTCGGTGGATGCACTCAATTATTTCTAAAATATCGACAAAGGCATTGTTCAAGGGACTGGATGTGAGTAGGGATTTCATTCGTGTGATGTCCAGACTCATGTCCAATCACTACACGTTAGATGCACACCTTCTTCGAATTGGACTTTCCGAAACTAATCATTGTGCTTGTGGCGAAGGCTATCGCGATATTGATCATATCGTTTGGACATGCGTGGAGTATCGTGATGTCAGATCTCAACTTATAAATTCCTTGCGTACCCAAGGTAGACTATCCAATGTCCCAGTTCGAGACATTCGTGCTTGTCGTGACCTTTCTTACATGAAACTTCTGCATCATTTCATAAAGACAATTGAAGTTTCAATTTAATAATTTACCATTTTAAGGGTTAGTTTTGACTCCTACTGCGTTCATTAGTTCATCCAATAGCAAAATTTTAATAAAAATGATGTGCTGATAAAAACAAACTCAAAATAGGTTACTAAATTAACAACAATATGTATAAAAATTTCAGCTTATTTTATAATTTATAGCGGTTATAGCAGTCGAGATCATCAAATGCAAGTGTGATAAATAATTTCACTAATTTTCTCGGAGAAGGCTCAACCGTTTTCTACAAACTCAAATACATATGAAATTTCGTATACTCCAAAACAATGTTACTGAATTACACTTAGATCCGACTTCTGGCTTCGGAACTACAGGATGGTATGTGAAACAAAATTAAATTAATGTATCTAATTTTTCTCATAGATGGTTGAACCAATCATAAATTCAAATGAAATCAAAGAACCATCTAAGAGTCAAATGAAAGGCCTTATCATCCTATAAAACATTTTAATTTTTAGTCAGATCCGACTTCCGGTTTAGTAGATAGAGGGTGACTAGTATAAAAATGTCCATTTAACTAAAATGATTAGGTTTTTCGGGTTTGCAGATCTCGATAGTCTATTACCAAATAAATTTGTTTCAGTTTAAGTGGTATTCAGTTTTCGATCCGGAAGGTACAAAAAACATAATTCGCATTACGATTTCTCAAAGATGTATACACTGATTTTCAAAAATTTTGAATCAAATGTAAACTATGCAGCTCTTAGGTGAATTTAACTGATACACCGATTTTCGAATTCCGGTTCCGGTATCGAATCGTTTCTCAACCGTTTTCTCGACTCAAAGCTCAACCGTTTTCTCGAAAAAAGGCCAAATCAAATTTCATAAACAAAAACTCAAATTAAATGACTTATTGTCCCATACAAAATTGATGCGTTTTATTCGATTCCAACTTCCATTTTTGAAATTCAATGGTGATGAGTTTTAAAATATCTATATCAAACGGATATAGAAGATGACAACACCAAAAAGTTTCAAAGTTGGACTCAAAATTATTTAAATTTATTCGTCATATTAATTTATGGCCATACGTACCGTTTCGGGTTATGCAGATTCGTGAATACCGGCTCTGGAAGTACCGTAAGTGGAACTTTTTTCGACATCTCATGGATTTTTTTTCCATAAATACGTTTATTTTATGGGAAATATACATAAGTTTTTCTTCGCCGTGGCATTCACAATACATTATACTAGTAAAATACATTTATTTTGTACATGATCTTATAACTATTTCTGGTTTGTTTGTATCAGTTCATCACTTTTATTCAATATCATATAGTTGGCTATTGGTTGAACTCTAATATAAAATAAAATTTAAATTGGGACTATAATGGACTTAATGAAATGATAAAGAAGTTTCATGTAAGGAAGGAAGTTTCGGAAAGTCCAATTTAAAGGAGATGTGCATCTAACGTGTAGTGATTGAACATGAGTCTGGATATCACACGAATGAAGCCTCTACTTACATCCAGTCCCCTGAACCATGCCTTTGTCGATATTTTAGTAATAATTGAGTGCATCCACCGACCCAGATCATCTTTATCCCAAGAAGCTTGCCAGCTATCGGGCAATCGGTCTCTCATAAATTTTACCCTCAATTCGCGCTGCATGGATGTGTCAAAAAATAAATTCGAGTCAGGGATATTTAGGAGGCTGTCACGGAGAGGAATATATGGTTAAAATATACTGTCATGAATCTTGTTTGAGAATGAAGCTCAAATAGCCTTTCGAAGTTATTAATAATCGGGGGATTCAGTACCTCCCATCTTATTAGCAGTCCCAAAAACTATCTCTCAATGGAAGAACTCCCACAAGAACTTCAAGACTCATTGCATGTGTCGAATGCATGTAGCCTAAAGCAATTCGCAAACAACGATACGGATTTCGCTCAAGTTTTATAATATGAGAGTTTGCAGCGGATAGAAAGCAAACGCATCCATATTCCATCACTGAAAGTATCGCTCTTTGATACAATTTTATTAGATCTTCCGGATGAGCACCCAACCAAGATCCTGTTATTGTAAATGCGTGTGTGACAAATAATTTCATTCAATTTTCTCGGAGATGACTCAACCGTGTTCTATATGAAAAGTTGTATTCCTGAATTACATTTAGATCCGACTTCAGGTTCTGGAACTGTGAAATAAAATTAAAATAATGTAACTCATTTTTCTCGTAGATGGTTGAACCGATCTAAAAACCATCTAAGATTCAAATGAAAGGTCTTAAGATCCTATAAAACATTTTGCTTTTTATTCAGATCCAACTTCCGGTTTAGAGGCGTACATGGTGATTAGATTAAAAATGTCCATTCCATATAAATAAATCGGGTTTATCGGGTTTGCAAATTTGATAGTTGATAACCAAATATACTTATTTCAGTTTTAACGATATTCAGTTTTCGATTCGGAAGGTGCCCAAAAATTTTATTCACACTACGATTTCTCAAAGATGTCTACACTGATTTTCAAACATTTTTTAATCAAATGTAAACAATACAGCTCCTCAGGTCAATTTTACTGACTTCAGCTACACCGATTTTCGAATTCCGGTTCCAGTATTGAATCGTTTCTCACAGCTCAATCGTTTTCTCAAAACAGACCAAATCGAAGTTCAAAAACAAAAATTCAAATCAAACGGTTCTATACAAAATTAATGAATTTTATCCAATTCTGAATTCCGATTCTGGAATTACAGGATGATGAGTTTTTAAAATTCAAACCAATTTAGACAGTTGGACTCAAAAATATTGCAATTGATTCGTTATATTATTTTTGACCATACGAATCTTTGTAGGTTATGCTGGTTGCTGAATACCGGCTCTGGAAGAACCGTAAATAATGGCGAAAAACTCTAAAGTGGAATTTACTTCAACATCTCATGGAATGTTCAATCGATTGTCACACGCTTGATTCTAACAGATGAAAAAAATTATAATTTTTGCGAATTTTTTTTAGAACTGTCGTTCAACAAAATAAATTCAAATATTTTGTATAATAAAAAGCATCATTTGAACAACATTTTGTAATTTTTTGGTAGAAGAAAAATTTTTGAGGACGCTTCTTAAAAATCATGAATTTCGCCGTCCACTGTATCTCAGCGCAGACTAATCAGAAGTGAACAAATCAAAGCAGCATAGTTGAAGCAGAAGTTTTTCTAGACCCCGACGCTTCTGTTTGATTTTTTTTTAATTTTTTTAATTTGTGGTGGTTGTTTAAATTCAAAAGTACGATTTTTCACGAAAAAATCGGCCATTTTGTAGCTGTAAAACCTCCCCATACTACCAAACAACGAAAAGAAAAACGTTGGGGTCTGGTTTTTATATGTAGAAAGTGTGTGCAAAATTTGAAAAAAATTGGTGCAGTAGTTTTTGAATGACGATGGACACGGACTTTCAAAACTTGCTTTCGAGAAAAACGCGTTTAAAGTTTATTGTCTAAAAAATCGAAGGAAACAATTTATTATTCAGGGGAACACGTAGGCTCTAACATTCTCAAAAAGCCATATTTTTTCTTTTATATTTTGTTATAATGAAACATTTCGAGAATGTTTTATCAAGTTTTTAAGTCAATCGAAGCAGAAATCTTGGGCCTGTGCGCACAGCTCTCAATTCTTCGTAGTATGAGATCGGTAAAGATAAAGGCCCATAACTTGCTGAATTTTGCTCCGATAGGCTTCAAAATTTCGCAGAATATTCTTGAAATGTTTTACTATCAGAAAATAGAAAGAAAATTATAAATGATTTTTCAAAGGTGTTATACCCTACCCGTTAAATTTGATCCCTGACTGGGACCCACTCGGCTATGTTCATCCAAAAATTTAACTCCTCCACGCTGTGAGTTTTTCAGTTTGAAGCATTTCCTTCTTATGTGCCTTTTGACACCGCAAAAATCACATATAATATGTGAGTAGTCTGGTCTTTTTCGATCGTTCTTATCATTCCATTCTGCCGATTTGAACCTGTTATTCTTATAATATGGAAATTTATTTTGATAATTATACCCCAATCTACTCTTCACGTCACGTCGCGGGGATTCATATTTACGATCACTTGAAAAATTATTATATTTTATAGCTGATTCATATACATGCTTGAGCTTATTCAATTGAGAGCCCTTCTTGAACGCAGTATTGTGATAAGACATACGATCTTGATCTATCGGTGTATTAATCTTGAAACTTTTAGCATTTGTATCAGTCATCTCCCAAGTTGTCAGGAACCTTTCAGTTGCCTCAAGAGATGGCATGTTATAATTTATTAATTTTTTTCGCAAATCATTGTCCCAAATCCCAGAGATAATTCTGTCAATAATGGCAGCTTCTTTAAAATTGCCAAAAGCGCAAAATTCAACTTGCAGCTTTAAAGCTAGCACAAACTCCTCCAAAGATTCATTTGCCTACTGCGATCTGCTATTAAACATTAATCTTTGTATCAAATCCGATTCCATCTTATCGAACCACGCTTATAGTTTACTAATAATATCAGCAAATGTTGCATCATACAAATTGCCGTTGAGATAAATCAATTTCAGCTCAGATTCCCTTTTGCTGTCAGTCACCATCCAATTAGCCGTCATATTATTTGTACAAATTTCCGCTCTTAATTTTTTTTGTTCTTCGACAATCGCCGATCCGTTATAGTATTCACCCTTTGTCGTCCTTTTAATTTGTAACCCATTAGGGTAACAATTTAGCACTGGGTGGAGAATCACATGATTTTGTGTACATTCATCACAGTGTGTAATGTTACACAATGTCATACTCACCACTGTATTTAATGTTCGTTCACATTTTGCTGTAATTTTTGTTTATTTCTTCTTGTGTAAACGATTTTATTAAATTAGTAAATTAGCAGGTGTAGTAAATTTTGTAGAATAAATGTAAATAAATAACATAGGGCTTAGTTAGGTTGCAACTCTCCCTTTGCTAAAAAAAACCACCGATTTATGCTGGGCAAGGGCGATGACAGTTGGAAGAGTGGTCTGTTGACATCGAACCCGCGAGAAGAAAATCAACCACGGGGAAGATCAGACGTCGTTGGTAAGAAGTGCGATTGTTTTCCGCCACAATAGCAAATTCGCGAAGTGCGCGTGTGTGACGGGAAAATAATACCCGTCAAAAGTATCGGTTCGTGGTTTTTTGGTGAAAGTGTGCAGTGTTGGCTCGCCAAGTGGACTCGTCCCCGGCTAAGTGTAAAGGAGCCATTGAACCGTCCGTTCTCGCTGTGAAGGATCAGTCGAATGAGCCGAGCTCTCCTTCACAGCTTATAGCCAAGGAGAACGAAGAAGGGTCGAACAGGTTCCCCTGGGAAGTTACTGCGGTGACTTCTGGGATCGTTTACAGAGAGTAAATCGATCCGGCGTTATTTCACCACCGTCGCTAGGGAGGTTCCAACAAAGAAACCTCCCTGGCTAAAAGCAAAGGACAAAAGCTGTCATAGTCCCGATCTACCTCGTCAGGAACTACCAGCTACAGGCACTACGGCGAGGGAGAGTGAAGTAAGGTAAATTTAACAATCCATTTGTTTATCTTTTGTTTGGGCACGGAATCCGAAATATTTGGTAGTGGTATCTAGGCCGCCCTGTAACCAAGGGTCAGCCGGCAAATTAGAACCCGAGCAGTTGGGAAAGCCGCTACTTACATCAGGCGCCCAACGTGGGGCAAAATACACACCGAAAAAAAATATTTTTAGAATTTGAAAAAAATAAATTATTCTCCCGGAGTGTGGGGTGCCTCTACCAAAATTCGGATTTTCGTAGAACAGCGGTGAGGTTTTCCCGTAATATTGTTTCGCGGTCGTAATAATCACATGTAAAATTTTTTTTGTGCTAATTTTGGTACATATGATGTGTTTTGTCGTGAATACGACTTACTTTACTATGGGGCGCCTTTTCAAAATTAGCCATGTGGAAGAATGGGCAGAACTTAATCGTGAATATCTCGACTTCTATTAATGGCAGCAACATAATTCTTTCACTTATTCATCGAAAATATGATTAGGAATTCAGGAAAATTTTTTGAACAGTGTGAGATAACCACAAACAACTCAAAAATTAGGTTTTCTGAAAATTTTAAAACAACGCGGAAAACTTTACTTTTGCTTGGGTTGTTCACGCAAGGACGACGATTTTGAGGTAGTCAGTAGAGATGGTCGGGTATAGAAATTCTTATACCCGAACCCGACCCGTACCCGAGTGATCAGCAAAAAAATTTACCCGTACCCGATAAAATTAAAAAAAATTATCCGTACCCGATCAATAATAAAAAAATTACCCGTACCCGATGAAAAATAAAAAAATTTACCCGTGCCCGATTAAAAATTACCTGTACCCGTACCCGATCCGAATGAGAGTAAAAATTTTACCAAAATTCAGGATGGAAAAAATAAAGTGTTTTAGATAGCGAGCCGTATCAGGCTCTAGTTGGTAAGTAAAATACATTAAAATGCTTGTTAACATTTAACCATATAAATACACTGTGAAGCATGAATAGATTTCCAATGTCTTTGGTACTTTATACTCATTAACAAATATCAACAAAAGAAAGTAATATCTACTCAAATTTTTCGAGAAGCATATTTACCCAAAATGTCGTAATACCCGTTGTATTCAATTTTGGGTAGGTATAGTTTTTTCAAAACAGTGGTTTTTACAGCCATTGAACTTCTGTGCCACATCTAATGGAACCCTCACCGAGTGAACACGGTGAAAAATCACGCTTTGAGATTTCCACTTGTAGTCCAGTGAAAAGAAACTAAAATTAACTGGCAATATAGCCCAACTTGCTGTGCCATCAATCGGTGTCATTTAAAGTGAGGTGACACCATCCAGAAGTGAAGAATAAAAAGAACTTCTATGTAGATTTTCTGAAATAAATGTTCATGTTTTTATGATTAGAATCCTAATGATTTATATGAAAATTTTGAAAATCTCCAACCAATATTTAAAATAACAGTTTTCTGGTATCTGAATGTCATATGAGTACTACACTACATTTTATATATGAATCAAATAATTTTTACTGGATTGTGCATTAAACAGCTTTAAAGACTTTTCAAACGTTGTTTGGGCGACTCTGGGCAGCTTTCGGGCTGCTCTGATCAATAAACGAAAACGGAATAAGATGTTACGGTCAGACCCTACTTTTCACGTAGGTTTTAATGGACTGCCGTTTGTGTCTTATTAAATATGTTATAAAAAAGTAGGGTGGAAAATATTCACATAACTTTTCACGTAACTATGATTGATCGTTTTTTTTAATGAAGAAAAGAAATGTTTTTTTCTGGAAAAATATGCTAGTTGTCAGGACTGGACAACATTATATAAAATCAGCCGTTTTAATGGCTCTAAATGTTATCTAAAGAACAATTAAGATTACTTCTTTGCAAATCGAAGGTAGATATCATCAGTTCAGTGAAAATCCAAAATAATTTGATTTGTGCGAAAATCGTTCGAGATAAATGTTCCGAACTGTACTAAATATTGTAGAGAATTCCACAATTTGGTCCTTCTAAAAGGCAGAAATGAATCCTGTACCAAGATGCTGTAAAGGTTTTTTCAATGAAACATGCAAATCCGAAATGAGATAATCGACGTCAAAAATCGATGAAAATTTTAGTATTGAAAAGGAGCAAAGTTTCGTAATTTACGCAATCGATCAACTATCAATTCGAATTCGAAAGTGTAAAGAAATCGTGTCAGTTTTATTCGTATTCACGACATCCAGTTATGTCTCTGATATTACACACCCGTACTTTTTTTTTTACTTTCTCTGGTCCAAAACGGTGAATTGAGTTGCTTTTGAGTGGTCTGCCGAACGCTTTAAGTTGTTGGCTTTACTTGGTCGTGGTCAGCTTTGCATTGTCTATCTGATTTGGGACAATTCTGACACAATTCGATTTCTTAAAATTTTTAAGGAAATCGTTAGTGAGCAAAAAAAAAATAAACTGTACCACTACTTGCATGCTTTGTGACTTACTTGTTTCTTCGAAAATAGCGCAAGGGATAATGGCGTTGGAGAAATTCAACCAGGCATACGTGTTTATGCGAGTCGACCATTTACATTTCGACGAGCTAGACTTCGAGTTGATAACTCGAAACATTTTTGTTTCTCCTGATTCTAACCATTCGGGAGCCCAGCGACAACGACGTCTTCGGGGGATTTTGTCTCAGGAGCATTCAGCTCAAACGGAAACAGTTCGCACGTTTCGCGGTAATGCGGCAGAGGAAAAGGAGATCTGTTTGGGAAACTCCTTTCTATCAAGGAGGATCTCCAGTACCGATGTCCAAATAAAGAAGTTTTCCGAACAAGGTTACTTCATTTAGGTAAAGACTCCAAGTCATCCGAAAATATGCAGCAGGTAACGTTTATCAAGATATTTCGGGTTTGCTGGAAGAGGTTGTTGCCGTTTATGGCTGTCATTTTAGTCATGACCAGGTAGAAATTCCGCCTGAAACAAAACAAAGAGAGGACGGAGAGGTAATAGAAGATTTGCTGGGTACAGACGTTCTCACGTCTCAACCAGACACCGAGCCTTCCGACATTCAAGGATCAACAAACGCACAGCTCATAGGCGAAGATCTGGTGCGTGTCTTGTGCGAAATGAGGGACGCGATTCGTGTCTTACGACAGCAATCCGAAGAAAATAGAGCTCTGGCGTCTCAGAGGTCTGATGCTTTTTCGGAAGCTACTAAGACGCTAATGGGCGGGATTGCGTCACTGACTACTATTTCGTCAGTTTTAAGAAAGACGGTACAAGAAGTAGTCACACTTCGAGAATCCGTCAACGAACTCCAGGCTCTAATTCATCAGGAACCATCTAGCAACCCCGGGATGGATCTGCCGACCGATCTGGACAATACGCGTTTGGTGTACGAGGCAGAACAATCTGAGATTACTGACCCAACACTGGCACCCAGTCAGAAACTAAATGTGTCGAGTAGTTCCGCGACGTAGCATCAGTTCTGGGTCGTCGAGGCGCCAGTGAACCGGAATTTATCCTCCAGCCGGCATCACTGGACCGACCTCGTCATCCAACTGGTCGATCCCTCGAGAGCAGGATGCTGATCGCCATTCTACATAAATCTGGGGAGGGTGCTGTGAGCACCAATAGCCTTCCACCCCGAAGTAATACCTAACGGTGGTGCCGGGGAGGTAGAGTTGGAGATCCAAGGTGTTTTAGTGGGTAGTTCCAATCAACAGTTGGGTAGTTCTGTGAAGAGTCTCACACTCCGTGCGTAAATGCATTTCACCTTGTAAAAAAAAAGAAACTAAATGTGTTGCCACCAGTAATCGCTGATCAACAAAATTTCGTACGTCCACCACTTCTGAACGGACAACCGAACCAAAATTACAATCCAAATTTCCAGTTCCAAGTTCAGAACCAGCAATACGGTCCTAGTTTAACCAATCATTAGTTTCCATTATCTGGCTTTTCACGAAATAATGCAAAAGGAAATTACTCTCGCAGACCACTGCGCGTTTCGGGTTGGTGGACGAACCAGAACAATCTGAGATTACTGACCCAACTGATGGAAGCACTCCAGCGCCGACAATTGCGAAACGAATCTTTCCAAGAGTATTTCTTGGAAATGGAGAAAATATTCCTTGCTATGACGGTTTCAATGACACCGAGTGCAAAACTCGATGTGCTCAAGCGAAACCTGAGAAGCGAGTACAAGCAGATGCTGATTCTTAGGCCAGTGAACACTCTCGCTTGATGAGCCTTGGTAAATCGATCGATGCATCCAAGATTCCGATTTATCAAAAAGTGTTCGGTTCTTCCAAGGAAGTTGGACCAAAATAAACAGGATCAGACCAAGCAAAAGGGTGGTGGACAGAATAACAGCGGCGCAAAATCCAAAACGTTTTGGAACAAGAACTCCCAATCGGCAGTTTTTGAGCCCAAATAATCTCCTGACAACCGGAAAAATCAGAAAGGTAGTCAGGATGGGAAGAATCTCGCGAAGAATACGCAAAACCCGAAGCCCAACAATACACAGGAGAAACCCGTTATTAGTTTACAGTACTTGGTGGAAAAACATCGTCCTCCCGTGCTCGGTGTCTGCTACAACTGTGGAGACAAAGGACATGAACACGAGGACTGAAAAAACCCGAAACGGGTCTTCTGCATTGTTTGTGGTTTCAAAGGTTTTGACGTTTATGGATGCCCTTACTGCCTAAGAAACGGGATCAGAACCAACTTAAGTCGCAGTTGGCAGATTCAATGCGCTCTGTAGAGCAGCTATCTATCGACCCACAAATATATAACAGTTTTCGGCCGGCTTGCGATAAGGACTATGAAAATTCGTTGTCCGTCGAAACCATGGTCCTTGATGACCCGTCCGATGATCGTCCTTTCGTTATTGTCGCAGTGTATGTCAAAACCTTCAAAGCCTTGCTCGACAGTGGTAGTAACGCCACAATAATGACAGAAAAGCTATACCGACAATTTTCGAAGCATCCAGTGAAAAGTTTTGTAAGACCAATCGAATTACGATCTGCGAATGGTCAGCCCTTACCAATCATTGGACAAGCGTATCTTACATATACTTTTCAAAATTTGACAAAGGATATATGTACTCTTATAGTAGAACATTTAACATTCAAGTCCATTCTGAATATAGACTTTTGGCGTGCCTTTGGTATTTTGCCAGAAATACAAACCTGTGCTCTGTTGAACTCAGGTCAAGAAGTTGAAGTCATTGATAACGATGAACCGAGTGAGTCTATACTCACTTCGGAACAGTTAGCATGCATAGAAGATGTAAAAAATGTTTTCAGGTGGTAGAGCCCGGAAATTGAACACGACCTCCTTTACGGAGCACAGAATTGTTATCAAGGAAGAATTCCAAGGTGCGGCGCCCGTGTGCCGATATCCTTATCACATGACTCCGAAGAAGCTATCTAAGGTCTGGGAAGAAGTGGACCGATGGCGTTCTATGGGAATTATCAAAGAATCGGATTCGGATTGGTCACTTAATATAGCAGCGGTTACGAAACCAGACCATTCGATACGTCTCTGTCTAGCGGACTGTACGTGATGCATATCCTTTGCCACATCCGGGGCGTATATTGGGCAGTTTTCCTAAAGCCGAATATTTGTCCACCATAGACCTTAAGGACCGGCTGGGATACGAGTAACCATAAGAAAGATCGGGTAACCAACCCCGGTGGGACCTTGGTCGTATGCTGACAGGGAAGGGGGGCTTGTCTTCTCTTTACAGAGAGCGAGCCTACCCGAGGGTCTGTTCCCATGTTGGGGCGGCTCGAAACAGAGTCTGTTTTCCATGTTAGGAGCGGCTGATTACCGTCCTTGTGTCAGTGTGGGACTCTAAACATCGTGTCAGATGGCCCTCCGGCGAGACAGGAGGTTGGTGCAGGCCTAACAAGCCGCCCGGAAAAAGGAAGTTACGAACAATCAAGTAAGAAATACGACCCGGAATAATCCGCAAAGACCTACGCGTCGAACTAAGGATTACTATTGGAAGCTTGGCACATGGAACTGCAAATCGCTTGGCTTCCCAGGAAACGACCGAATGCTGCATGATTAGCTTCAAATCTGCGGCTTCAAAATCGTAGCACTGCAGGAACTTTGTTGGACGGGACAGAAGGTGTGGAAAAGTGGGCAAGCGGCTACCTTCTACCAGAGCTGTGGCACAATCAACGTTCTAGGAACGGGATTTGTAATGTTGGGCAAGATGCGGCAGTGCGTGATTGGGTGGCAGCAAATCAGTGATAGAATGTGCGTATTGAAGATCAAGGGCCGTTTCTTCAATTACAGCATCATCAACGTGCACTGCCCACATGAGACGAGACCCAATGACGAGGAGGAAGCATTTTACGCGCAGATGGAACAAAACTACGACAGCTGTCCACGGCGGGATGTAAAACTCGTCATCGGCGACATGAATGCTCAGGTAGGCCGGGAGGCAATGTACAGGTCCGTGATCGGGCTGGAGCGCTTGCACGCGGTAACAAACGACAACGGTCAATGATGCGTGAACTTTGCAGCCTCCCGAGGAATGGTAGTTCGAAGCACCTTCTTCCCCCGCAAAGATATCCACAAAGCCACCTGTAGATCACCTGATCAACATACGGAAAATCAAATCGACAACGTTCTCATCGACGGGCGATTCTTCTCCGACGTCATCAATGTCCGCACTTACCGCAGTGCCAATATTGTTTCTGATCACTCGCGGTTTGTATGCGCTCCAAACTATCGACGGTGCACAGTACTCTTCGCATAGGAACGCCGGGACTCAATCTCGAGCAGCTACATAGCATTCGTACTGCAGAGAAATACGCGCAACAACTGTAGCTAGTGCTACCAACGGAAAAGCAGTTTGGCGCGGCGACTCTTGAAGACGGCTGGATGAACATAAGGTCCGCCGTGAGTAGCACTGCTGCAACCGTTCTAGGTACGAGGTTATCGAATCGAGGGAATAACTGGTTTGACGGCGAATGTCAGCAATTGGTCGAATAGAAGAATGCAGCAAGGGCGAGGATGCTGCAACACCGCATTAGAGCGAACGAGGAACGATACAGAAAGGCGCGGAACAGACAGAACACGGGTTTCCGGAAGAAAAAGAAAAAGGCGGGTGGGTAATGTCAGAGACATAACTGGATGTCGTGAATTCGAAAACAAATTATTTGGTGATCAATACAATGTTTATCAAGTTGACAGAAATTCGAACAACAGCACCAGAAAAGTTGGAGGAGGCGTATTTATTGCTGTCAAATGTTCCCTAGACTCGTCGCTGTATATTGAGGGAATGTCGCACTGTATTGAACAGATTCGCGTTATCATACGAATAGCGCAGAGAAGAATTTTCGTTTGCTCGTTTTATCTGCCATGTGAAAAGTGCCACGAATCTGACCTGATATTGGAACATTTGAATTGTATTGATCGAATTCGTGACATTACCAATCCAAATGATGTTATAGTAGTTGCTGGTGACTATAACCAGCCAAATTTAGCATGGAAGAAATCTCTGAATAATCGAGCTTATGTGGACCCATCATCAACGCGTACTAGACTTAGGCGTGAAATCGTCGCTCATGAACTACTGTTGGATGGATTAGCTCGCACTAATTTACAACAAATCAATACTGTTTGCAATCACAACGGCCGCATATTAGATTTAATTTTCATTAGCTAGGATGCTCCATGCACCGTAACGACTGAACACGACGATCCGCTGGTTTCTTTAGACAAACACCCGCGCTTAGTTTTAGGCTTTTGCAATTACCGTGCACTCAGTACGTTGAAGCTCATGAAACTCATTCCTTGCATTTTAGGAAAACCGATTTTGTCACTCTACGCCGTGAATTGAAACTGATCAATTGGACTCCAATAATACGTTGTTCGAATGTTGACGAAGCGATCCTTATTTTCAACAACATTGTACGGGCACTGATAAATAATCATGCATCATCGATCTCCTTCCAAGCCACCGTAGTCTAATGCCCATCTCCGTCGATGGAAAAATAAACGTGCTTCAGCGCTGCGAAGGTATACGAAAACGCGTTGCCCGTTCATGAGGATCGATTTTAAAATGGCTAGTAGCCAGTATAAACTGTACAATCGACAGCGTTACATATTGTATGTTAAAAAATCCAGGATCAAATCCGTCGTCAACCTGCAAAGTTTTGGTCGTTTGGAAAAACTAAACGTAAGGAGCATGGTGCCATCTACAATGACTTTGGGAAAGGAGATTGCTCAGTCCTGTATTGAAAAATGCGGTTTGATCGCAAAACATTTTTCATCTGTATTCCAGCATCATAATGTTGAAAACAATGACACGAAATTTTTACATACGGTTCCATCGGACATCATTGACTTGGATGTTCCGAGCATCTCAGAAGAAATGTTGAAACGTTCAGCAGTTCGATTGAAATCTTCATTCACCCCTGGCCCAGATGGTATACCCTCGGTCACACTGAAACGTAACATGAATGAACTCACTGTTCCTTTATTGAAAATATTCAATCTGTCACTGTAACAATCGAAATTTCCCTCCGAATGGAAAAAATCATTCATGTTTCCTATACATAAAAAGGACAGAAACGTGAAATTGCGAACTATCGTGGAATAACATCGCTCTGCGCGGGTTCTAAATTATTCGAAATAATCGTAAATGAAACGATTATGTTCAACTGCCGTAGCTTTATTTCTCCCGAGCAACACGGTTTCATTTCTGGTCGATCGGTCACAACCAACCTCATGGAATTTACGACGTTCTGCATCGACAACATTGCGAAAGGATGTCAAGTTCATACAATCTACACAGACTTGAAGGCAGCTTTTGACCATGAAATTAAAAAAATTGGCCAAACTCGGATTCTCCCCAAGATTTTGTTGTTGGCTTGAATCTTATCTCAAAGACCGCACCATTCAAGTGAAAATTGGCGACGCACTTTCAGACGAATTCTGTAATTGTTCCGGCGTACCCCAAGGTAGTAATCTTGGACCCATTTTGTTCGCTTTATTCTTTAATGATGTCACATCGATCTTTACCTTAAGTTGTAAGTTATTATATGCTGATGATTTCAAAATATTTGTTGTAGTTGAAAGTCTAGCGGATTGCTATCTGCTTCAATCGCGATTATCTCGATTTATCGAATGGTGTACCGATAACCACATGACAGTGAGCAACGAAAAATGTGTTATGATTTCTTTCCATCATAAAACAAGCCGTGAGGTATTCACCTTCAACTACACCATCGGAAATCATGTATTAGATAGAGTTGAATGTGTGAAAGATATATATTACTTGACTCAAAACCCTCTTTTCGAAACCATCAGTCTATGATAGTAGAAAAAGCCAACAGACAACTAGGTTTTATGTTTAAAATTGCCAGAGGATTTGATGATCCACTCTGTCTTCGATCATTATACTGTGCACTTGTTCGCTCGCATTTGGAATCTTCAGTTGTGATTTATGCACCATATCATCAGAACTGGATTAACAGGATCGAAAGTGTGCAACGCAAGTTTGGACTATGTTGGACGAACCCATTGAACTTGCCTCCATATGAATCACGCTGCCGATTATTAGGTCTAAATACACTCGAGAAAAGAAGGAAAGCAAAGGCAGTATTTGCAGCGAATATACTAACATCTGAGATTGACAGTCCAAATCTTTTGGCGCAGTTTATTGCTAGTGTTCAAGCTCGTTCTCTTCGTACTAGACCGGGTTTCTTTCATCGGCCTATAGAAAGATTGGATTTTCAAAGGAATTCCCCGTTTCGGTCGATGTTGTCCTCTTTCAACGAGTTTTTTCATTTATTTGAGTTCAACGAACCTGCCAGACTTTTTCACAATAGGCTGATACAGGAAATGCGATGAAATCTATGACGATCTAACTCTTTATATACACACCTGTACTGTAAATAAAATATTATGCTCATTATTTGATCATTTGTTTAAGTTTTTCAATGTAATTTGTATCTGACTGTTTGAGAATTGTTTTTGAATGTGAGTTTTTGAAAAAAGACAGTTTTTGGGCCTATTTGAGAATGGTACATTGCACACCAACTCAAACGGGTTTTCCCAGTCAATAGTTTTTGGAAAATCATTAAGGCATAAGTCGGATGAAAAAACACAAATAAATAAATAAACTGACATGTTCCTTAACACTTCCGAATATCAATTAGTTGATCAATTGTATGAATTATGCAAGCATTCCCCTTTTTCACATTTATCGCAAAAAAAGGCTTCACTTGATCCTGATTACTGTGAATTTCTCACAGCGAAAAGTGCACAAATCTAATCAAACAGTTCTAGATTTGCACTATACTGAGGATATTTACCTTCGATTTCCGAGCAAGAAATCCTAAAAGTTCTTTAGAAAACTTTTAGAGCTGTTGATTTTGTGTGATGCTCTCCACCGTTGTCCTCTTTTCGTTGTTTTTTCACCAATGCAAACAACTGGCAGCTGTGACGTAATCGCTCTTGTCGGAAGCGAAACTAGCTTTGCAAACGACACACAATACATCTGCTCGCAGTGGTGATAGAATGCAAACTGATCCAATTTTTGTTTTGTTCTTTTTACGTGATTTCGTTTGTGGGCGGTCCTAACGGCTATAAAAATAGCAGCATATAAAATTTTAATGTCGATTATTTCATTTTGGATTTGCGTTTAATTGAAAGAAACTATCAGGATGCTGTATAGCATTCATTCGTGCCTTTCAGAAGGACCAAATTGTGGAACTCACTACGATATTAAACACTGTTCGGAACATTTTTCGATTTGTTGTACAGCAGCAGATATTTTGTTCTCTTCCTCAGAACGCGTTTTGATTGTCTGGTGTTGACATGGGTCAAATGAGACAGGTTTTTCAATAGTGTACTATTGAAATACTTCAATGCTGTTGCTATACACGTTTAAGTTGAAAAATTTTGATTTTTGAGATTACATAAATCCTTTAGATTATATAAATCCTCTTTGATACTCGTTTATATCAAACATTTCAGAAAAGTTTAATTTTGAATGGTTTGAGATTATGTCACACAACTGAAAAATTTGTCATAAAATTGTGATCACATTTCCGATGGCATGTAGCAAAAATTATGTTGATTCGTTAGATACAACAAGAGATATTCACGATCAAAAACTTATCACTCTCTCAGAGGGTAAGTTTTGAAAAGGCGCCCCATAGTAAGTCGTATTCACGACAAAAGCGCCACCAGGAAGACCAAGATCGCGAAGCGATGGAACAGCTGTATCGCGCAAATAACACACGGAAGTTCTACGAGAAGATGAACCGCTCACGTAGAGACTACACGCCACAGGCCGAAATGTGCAGAGATATCAGTGGTAACCTTCTCACGAACGAACGTGGGGTGATCGACAGGTGGAAGCAGTATTATGACGAGCATCTGAATGGCGAAGCACAAGATACAGAGAACGGTACAGGAATCAATCTGGGAGCACGCTCAGCCGACGACAGATTCCCAGCACCTAATCTGACGGAGATAATTGAGGAGATCGGCTAGCTGAGGAACAACAAAGCCGCGGGAAATGACCAGATACCAAGCGAGCTGCTCAAACATCGAGGAGAGGCACCGCAGGAATGGATGGATGGAGTGGTATGTCCCGTCTACCGCAGGAATGGATGGATGGAGTGGTATGTCCCGTCTACAAAAAGGGCGATAAGCTAGATTGTTGCAATTACCGCGCAATCACATTGCTCAACGCCGCCTACAAGGTACTCTCCCTAATCCTTTGGCATCGTCACCAATAGCTAAGGAATTCGTAGGGCCGTACCAAGCGGGATTTACATGAACCCGCGCCACTACGGATCACATATTCGCGATAAAACAAGTACTCCAGAAGTGTCGTGAATACAATGTACCCACGCATCACCTATTCATTGACTTCAAAGCGGCATACGACACAATCAATCGAGAACAGTTATGGCAGAACATGCACGAATACGGTTCCCTGGATATTTTGATGCAATTGTTCAAAGCAACGATGGATAGAGTGATGTGCTACGTCCGAGTATCTGGGATGCTCTCGAGTCCCTTCGAATCTCGGAGAGGGCTACGGCAAGGTGATTGACTCTCTTGTATCTTGTTCAATATTGCCTTGGAAGGTGTGATTCGAAGAACGAGGATCGGCAGGAGTGCACGATGTTCCGAAAGTTCGTACAACTTTTTGGCTTCGCTGACGATATTGATATTGTGACACGTAACCTTGAGAAGATTATGGAAACCTACATTTGACTGAAAGCTGAAGCTAGGCGTATCGGACTGGCCATAAATGCCTAGAAAACAAAATACATGAGAGGAAGAGGCTCTAGAGAAGAAACACTACGCCTCCCACCACGAATATTGATAGACGGTGACGATATCGAGGTTGACGAGTTCGTGTATTTGGGCTCACTGGTGACCGCCGATAATGACACCAGCAGAGAAATTCATACCTGGACTATGTTGGCAGAGGACCAACGCGCCCTTAGTGTTTTCGAAAGAAATGTACTGAGGACCATCTATGGCGGAGTGCAGATGGAAGACGGAACGTGGAGACGGCATATGAATCACGAAATGCAACAGCTGCTAGAAGAACCACTTATCGTACGGACAGCTAAAATCGGACGTCTACGATGGGCTGGGCATGTCATAAGGATGTCGGACGACAGCCCAGTGAACAAGGTTCTTGAATTATTAAACGTACCCACGAAGAATTGCTTCACGTGGGATACGAGAAACTGATCCATGAGGTGCAGCTACGATATTACTGGCCTCGTATGGGAAGTTAGAACGTTTCTTCAAAATTGTGAGACGTGTAAGGATATTAATCCTCCTTTTGTTCCAGTCCAGCCCGAAATGGGGCAGTCGCGTGCGACTAATGCACCATGGCGAATGGTTTCTGTGGACTACATTGGTACCCTTCCAAAAAGCAAACGGGGAAATCAACACTTGCTTGTCGTACTTCACGTCTTCAGCAAGTACGTCATGTTGAGCCCCGTGTACAAAATCTCCAGAAATACGCTTTGTTCGATACTGCGCGAGCAGTGGTTTAATCGCCATGGTTGCCCGGAAATACTGCTGAGTGACAACGCCTCAACTTTCACATCGAAAGAGTACAGTCAGTTTCTAAAAGAAACAAACGTTAAACATTAGCTGAACTCCCGATATCATTCGCAGGCTAACCCAGTGGAACGAATGAATCGCTCGATTAACACCGCCATCCGGGTATACGCTCGTACCGAGCAACGTAACTGGGATGTCCGCATTACAAATGTGAAGCGCATCCTAAATACAACAGTTCATTCCTCCACTGGGTTTAGTCCACATTTTATCATACACGGAAGTGAAACGGCCTCTTCTGGTAATTTCAGCAGGATTTCCGGCGAGGGTGACATAGAAGCAAGGCACCAACAGATAGGCACAATCCGGGAGATTATGGTCATATCGGGATTTTGTATTGAATGGCGAACATGGTAACTTGTGCGTCTTTAGTGCTGAGTCAAATTGTGATAAATTTTGTGTGAAATAGGTGGCTTTTTGCGAAAATTTTTTCGACTAAGCAAGTGACTAATTGTGCTTTAAACAGATAAGTAGAAAGTGTTTTGTAAATACTTCTATTTTGTGCTGTAAATTGTGTCAGTAATCGCCGTGCGGCGATCGCTCAAACAAAGCGGCGTCGTACCGTGGTATATTGAATGCATTGTCTATTGTTTTTGCATGAAGAAGGAGATGGAGAAATTCAAATCCATCACTGATTCGTTTGCTGCTGTGCGGGAGAGTATCGAGGCACATATTAATATCGCGATAGAAAGTGGAATCGAGAGACTGATCAGATCTTCCAATGATGCTCTGGAGAGCAAAATGGCCTGTTTAGAAAACAGTGTGACCAAAAAGTTGGAAGATTTGAAAAGTTTCGTGATTAAGAATAATCAGCGCAATGATAATGAATTGGTCGTAATGAAGAGAAAGAAAATTGTTGCAGATAGAAAGACTCATTCGGAGTCAGATGGAAATCCCAGACGCAAAAGAAAAATTATGTCTAATACTGATGATGAACCACATGATAAAAATGTTGATAATGATAGTAATGACGAAGTTTTTGATAAAAATAATAAAAAGTCATACGCGGATGTTCTTTCTGGTAAATTAGCTAGAAATAGAACGAAAAGTAACAGAAAACGTAAGACTCGCTCGGTTATTATGATTAAACCTATTGAGTCTTCGCAAACAAGTGATGACACGAGACAATTTTTGAAGGGTAGGTTGGATCCAAGAACACATAAAATTAGTAATTTCAAAAATGGTAAAGATGGCTCGATTATTGTTGAGTGTGCAGCAGGAGAGGATATTCAGTCAGTGAAAGAAAACGTTGAAAGCAATTTAGGTACTGAATACAATGCTGTTATACCCAAGCCCGGGAAACCAAAACTGAAAATAGTAGGGATGAGTGATCGATATTCCTCTGATGTATTTATTGACCTATTGAAAAGTCAAAATCAGGAAATTTCGATTGAAGATGTAAAAGTTGTTGCTGACTTTGAGAATCCACGCTTCAAATATAACAAATTCAGTGTTATAATTGAGGTTGATAAAAATACTTATTCTAGTTTGATGGCCGCCGGTAAGGTTTGCGTCGGCTGGGATAGGTGTTCGGTTTTCGAGTCGTTCATCGTATTGCGCTGTTTCAAGTGTGGTGAGTTTGGTCACAAGAGCACCGAATGTTTAAACAGTGAAAATTGTTCCAAATGTAATTCCGCACATAGAACATCTGAGTGTTCTTCAACTGAATTCAAATGCGTTAATTGTCTGAAAATGAACAAAGAAAGGAAATTGAATTTAGACATTCACCATCCAGCATTTAGTAAGCAGTGTCCTGTATATCTGAGATTGCTTGAAACGAAAAAGAACAACATTATGTCAATGGAATAGCAACTAATCGATGGGAGGCATTCAGATATTTTGTATTTGAACATAGCCGGTTTGTCTTCTAATTATGTCGCAATGCGTCATCTTATAGAGGATAGACATCCTTCATTAGTTTTGCTCTCAGAGACACATATTGTTGATTCTGACGCTTTCGATCAGTTCAGTGTTCCGGGTTACACTGTTGCTTTTTGTTTGTCCCATTCCAGGCACACGGGTGGAGTTGCAATTTACGCAAGAGAATCAATTAAATTCAGCATTCAATCAAACGAAGCAGTTGGAAATAATTGGTTCTTGGGTATATCAGTTGAAAGAGGCATGCAGATGGGAAATTATGGAGTCGTTTACCACTCTCCAAGTTCAAGCGACCGCCAGTTTCTGGAAATTCTAGAAAACTGGTGGGAGAATTTCGTCGATTTTGGTAAACTAAATATTATTACTGGAGATTTTAATATTGATTGGCTCAGTGATCAAGATTCGAATCAATTGAAACAGTTAGCAGAATTCTTCAATTTAAGGCAAACTGTGAATGAATTTACAAGAATTTCGAGATACAGTAAAACATTGATAGATCACGTGTATTCCAATTTCGACGGTGTTTATTCAAATGTGGAATCCGATTGCAAGATTTCAGATCATGAAACAATTGCAATTTCCATAACGAGTAGCTCTAGAAATGAGGAAGATACGGTGAAAATCAAGTGTTGAAAAAACTATTCAAAGCAAACCATATCTCGACTTGTATCAAGAAGCTTGGGTTGTACACAGTTGACTGGAAATTTGGATCACAGGGCATCTATTCTTACTGACATACTGAAAAAGTGTACTAATGAATTAGTAATTGAAAAGTATGTTAGTTTGAACAGCTCGAGTAGTTGGTACTCAATAGACCTCTTACGGTTAAAACGGGAGAGGGATAAACAGTACAAGAGATTCTGTAGAACTAACAATGATAGTCACTGGAGTAGATATACACAAGCACGAAATATTTATTCGCGGGCCCTGAAGAAGACTAGATATGAATACATACAGAGGAGAATCGATCAAAATCAACAAAACAGTAGAGAGTTATGGAAAATTCTCAAACAGCTTATCAAGCCTACACATAGGGCATCGAAAAGTATAACTTTTGACGGTATAGAAGAACACACAGAACAAATTATATCTGAAAAGTTCAACAGTTATTTCATAAATAGTGTTCAGCAGATCAATCAAAGTATTGAATTGGTAGGTGAACCTGTTGAAATAACACAGCCGATGAATAACTATTGTAGACTTGATGAATTTCAACCAATCACTTTTGAACAATTGAAAAATATTTGTTTTAATTTGGGAAAATCGACGGGTATTGACAATGTAAACTCAAAAGTGATACAGGATTGCTTTCATGTTATCGGACACGATCTACTGGATTTGGTAAATGAATCGTTGTACACGGGGCACGTGCCAAAAGTGTGGAAAGAATCTCTGGTTGTTCCTATCCCCAAGGTTACTGGAACGGATAAAGCCGAGGAGTACCGTCCCATTAACATGCTGCATACGCTGGAAAAAATTTTGGAACTTGTTGTTAAAGATCAGCTGATTAACTATTTGAACTCTAACAGTTTGCTAATACCGGAACAATCGGGATATCGTAAGGGTCACTCTTGTGAAACCGCTTTGAACCTAGTATTGGCAAAATGGAAGGAGAAAATCGAAGCCAAAGAGAATATTTTTGCTGTGTTCTTGGATCTGAAGAGAGCCTTTGAAACAATTTCAAGACCTTTATTGTTGCAGACATTGCGGCGTTTTGGCATCGGGGGAATGGCACATGAATGGTTTGAAAACTATTTATGTGGTAGATCTCAAAAGACTGTTTTTAACGATGTAATGTCTAGTTCCCTCGGCAATTCACTTGGTGTGCCTCAGGGAAGTGTGTTAGGTCCTATTCTATTTATCATGTATATTAATGATATGAAGCGAGTCTTACGTTTCTGTGATATAAATTTGTTTGCTGATGATACTGTTCTGTTCATTACGGCTAAAGATTTCAATGAAGCTGTTACACATTTAAACGAGGATCTAAGTTCGCTGGTTCGATGGTTAAAATTTAAGCAACTGAAACTAAACGTCGCGAAAACTAAATATATGGTTATTTCTTCTGTTAGCACCGGTCATGACGCCAATGTGGAAATTGATGGTGAAATTAT
Organism: Malaya genurostris; assembly: GCF_030247185.1. Lineage (NCBI taxonomy): Eukaryota > Metazoa > Arthropoda > Insecta > Diptera > Culicidae > Malaya > Malaya genurostris. The sequence goes on from NC_080571.1 coordinate 158,286,815, forward strand.
TGATCGCGTTAGAGAAATGAAGTATCTTGGAGTCATAATTGATGAAAAGTTAACATTCAAATCTCATATCAATAACGTCATCAAGAAGATTGCCAAAAAATATGGTGTATTATCACAGACTAACAGACAGGACACTCAAATTAGATTCTTTAACCATATAAACGGTCATTTCGAATATTCCTTTAGTTGGGACAGTACTCGCATATGTCATGATGGCGCCACGTTACCCTATCAAATACATCCTGTCTGTCATCTAGACTGTGTTTATTTTTTCATTTACCAACAGAGTTGCCATTTATACAGAATTTCCTGTAATGTATTGATTTGTATACCCCCATGCGATTTTCATGCAGGATACAGATTAATTACATATTGCCAAAACTATATACAGAATTGTGCCTACTTCTCATCCTACAACGCAATACAAAATCGAACCCGTTTTGTTACAATATTTACTTGGTTCTGGTCTTAATTTCGGATGAAAATTACCAACACAATCAAAAATAGTCTAGATGAACAACGTTGAGTAAAATAAATGTTTACTTTCCAACATCGCTAAAAAAGTTAAATATATTATCAACGTACTCCAATAATTTATTGTGACGATTCATTATCAAATATTTTGATGAAATCAGGCAACCCTGTAAGCAGCTGATCGGTGTTGACAAACGAGGAGAAACCAACTAGTAAAAAACCTTTTACGTAACACAAGGGGTGTACCGATAGTAAATAGTTCGCGCAGTACAATATAGGTGGAACTAGTGCATCACGAAAAATGATTTTTATAACATGTCTGTTAGTCTGTGGTATTATGTCGTTTGAAAAATGACTTAACAACCCATAGTAAGATTCTTTTGTATAAAACAGTCATTTCACCACACATTGACTTTTGCCCATCCATTCTGTTTCTTGCTAATAACACACAAATCTTGAGATTACAGCGACTGCAAAATAAGATCATGCGATTAATTCTAAAATGTAGTAGATATACCTCCTCAGATTTTCTACTGAACGCATTACAATGGCTTTCAGTGAAACAGAGAATTTACTACTTAACCATGGTATTTATTTTCAAGATATTAAATGGCATGCTGCCTCGATATTTGTGTGATCGAGTTGAAAGAGGAACTGATTTGCATAGGTACAATACTAGAAACGCGTCTGATGCTAGAACACCAAGCTTTTTGTTAGCCAGATCGCAAAACTCATTGTTGTACAGGGGAATAAGTTTTTTCAATTCGATGCCAAGAGAGATCAAACGCGCGGCCTCGTTGGTGGAGTTCAAAAAGTTATGTATTTCACACATAAAGTCCGCTTTGTAAGCAAATATTTAGTTAGTTAGTTCAATTTTTTTAGATTTTTTATTTTTTTTTACGTATTACGAAGATTGTATTTTTTTTTTGTTTATATATATTATTGTGAGACGTATTAAGTTACTATGTTCGGTATGATGATGATGGATTTTTAGTTTGTTTGAGAGTTAAAAATAATGAGCAGTCTACAAACGTTTAAGCCTCGCGCGCGAAGCAGGTAGTGACTATTTGGAAAGCGAACAGGACTGGCCGAAGAGCCTTAGCATTCAGTGTGTTAAGTTTGCTCTTGACCTTGATCGCAAGGTTGGATAATAATTTAAGGAATAGATTAGATTCGGGAAACTAATTGGGATCGACAGTTGTTGATGGAATTGGGCTTGGCTCTGCTCATCCGCAGTCTCGTTACTCCATCGTAGCTGATGTGTGTAGTGATGAACTGGTCCGGCTGGAAGGGCCAGGTGAATTACTGTCTGATACTGGTAAAGATATCGGGTTCGATTCCTGATGTAATCAAGGATCTTCCCGGGTTGGAAATTTTCTTGAATAACCCTGGATAGTAAATCCGAGATATTTGAATGTGTTTTTGAGGTCAGTCGTTCTTTTGAAGAAGAATCTATACCTGCTAGATTAATCAGATCGTTTTCTTTTGTTTACTGGTTAAGATATGTGCAAAAATATTAATTATCATTTAGATAACTCGTTCTGCTCACACCTTTGTAGGGGTATGAGGTGGGACCATCATCATCATCATAAATATGCAAAAGACCAGCGAGGGCATCCGACATCAATATATCTTGCGATATCGCAAATTTGCCAAACCTTTTGATGACGGACAAATGGTTTACAGTCGAAACATGAAGTTGTCGAATGCCCTCGAGTCGTATAACGCCAAAATTGGACCACAATACTTTCCGGCTAAAGTTGTCTCCAAAAGGGGTGCTTCCTCCTACGAGCTGATAGATTTAACGGGTAAAAATCTTGGAGTTTGGCCAGCAAATCTCCTTAAACCAGCATGAAACCATCGACCGCGTCGTGTTCGGACTGTGGTATGCTTCCATACGGTTTACTCACTTGGGAGTTTTGCAGAGGCTGCCGTCAGTTCGGACGACAATAGCACAAACGTTTGGCGAAAACAAATATTTCTCCGTTTTCTCTGAATTAGTCGCAGAAGATCAGACCTGCTACGGGAAGGTACTTCATAACCTTCCCCGCACTTTCTTCAGTGCTTCGCCTACGGTGGGGTAACCAAACACTGAAATAATATTACAATACACCCGTGTTCGGTGAACTTCTTCAACGGTCTCTTCCGACGTTCGTCGATGGGCAACCACCGTCAGATTAAGAGAATGCGGTGAAAGGCAAATATGTATGTATAACTTTCATGCAGTTCGGATGCCCGAGTAAAACGATACCGCATCATCGGTTACGGGTATATACTAAATTTAAAATAGTATAATCCTAAATTTACTATTTAATCTAGAACGGTTCGGGCGATTCTTACAAGAATCACTTAGAATCGGAAATTATACAGGAAACATTCATTGGTCCCTCTCAAACGTTTCTTTTCCCAATTGCTAAGCGTTATGAGACGAATAGGGATGAGTATGCAAACTTTTGTCCGGAATGTCCGGGGTGTACGAAACGATGACGGGTTAGCCTTATGGAGTGTGTGTATATATGAATGTGATATTGAATGAAATAGATGAATGCGAGTGTGAATGGATAAGATGGAAATGTTTCGGCTTTAATTTGAGGTGCTTGATGAGATATGAATGATCACGCGGCCAATGAATGGGATGAATGATTGGGATATGGGATGAGTGTGTTCGAAGTGAAACCATTTCACCATTTCACCGATGAGGACACCGGTCGATTAATTTTTGAGATGATATTTTGATAAATTGCGGAAGGAGTGTTAGGGTTTAGTTAGCTTTGTTTTCTTTCGTTTATATATTTATTTATTTATTCATCACCTTTATTTCTATTGTATCGGTGTTAGGAGATATACTAGTAAAAAAAATTGTTGTCAATTTTTTTTCAACCCGATGTGGGCGAGATTGTAACCCATTAGGGTAACAATTTAGCACTGGGTGGAGAATCACATGATTTTGTGTACATTCGTCACAGTGTGTAATGTTACACAATGTCATACTCACCACTGTTTCGAATGTTCGTTCACATTTTGCTATAATTTTTATTCATTTCTTGTTGTGTGAACGATTTTGTAGGTTTTGGTAGGAGTAGTAATTTTTGTAGAATAATTGTAAATAAATAACATAGGGCTTAGTTAGGTTGCAACTCTCCCTTTGATAAAAAAAAAACCACCGATTTATGCTGGGCAAGCGCGATGACAGTTGGAAGAGTGGTCTGTTGACATCGAACCCGCGAGAAGAAAATCAACCACGGGGAAGATCAGACGTCGTTGGTAAGAAGTGCGATTGTTTTCCGCCACAATAGCAAATTCGCGAAGCGCGCGTGTGTGACGGGAAAATAATACCCGTCAAAAGTATCGGTTCGTGGTTTTTTGGTGAAAGTGTGCGGTGTTGGCTCGCCAAGTGGACTCGTCCCCGGTTTAGTGTAAAGGAGCCATTGAACCGTCCGTTCTCGCTGTGAAGGATCAGTCGAATGAGCCGAGCTCTCCTTCACAGCTTATAGCCAAGGAGAACGAAGCAGGGTCGAACAGGTTCCCCTGGGAAGTTACTGCGGTGACTTCTGGGATCGTTTACAGAGAGTAAATCGATCCGGCGTTATTTCACCACCGTCGCTAGGGAGGTTCCAACAAAGAAACCTCCCTGGCTAAAAGCAAAGGACAAAAGCTGTCATAGTCCCGATCTACCTCGTCAGGAACTACCAGCTACAGGCACTACGGCGAGGGAGAGTGAAGTAAGGTAAATTTAACAATCCATTTTGTTTATCTTTTGTTTGGGCACGGAATCCGAAATATTTGGTAGTGGTATCTAAGCCGCCCTGTAACCAAGGATCAGCCGGCAAATTAGAACCCGAGTAGTTGGGAAAGCCGCTACTTACAAATTATATGATCCATCGTAATTCAAAACCAAAAAAAAAGTACGGGTGTGTAATGTCATAGACATAACTGGATGTCGTGAATACGAATATGACACGCTTTATTTATGCTTCCGAATTCGAATTGGTAGTTGATCGATTGTTTGAATTGTGCAACTTTCCCCTCTTTCATTACTAGAAATTTAAACGATGAGCCTAGACTAAATTACAAATTAGTTACATTACATATTCTGAAATATTAAATATTATGAAATAAGCAGTATAGTTCTTTATAATAAGAAAATGGTGGCTCTGAAAAGAACTTTTTATGAAAGCGTTCGTGATGAAGAGTGACGAGTTGAGTTAGTTCAGCACGCAGACTCTGAATTCTAAACCCATATTCCAGAACTAAGCTCTAAAACTTGAAGACGATTTTTCGCCATGACTACCAGAATGGGTTGTATAGAGTACAGTAAAGTAAATTTCCGCATAATTCTTTAGGAGTATTATTATGGTTCTAAAAAGAACCGAATAGAAGAAGTCTGGAATAAAGAACTGGATCCTGAGTTCAAAAACTAAATTTAGAACCAATAACAGACTCAGAATCCAGTTTCAATTCTAGAACTGCAATTTCGAAACTCAAATTAGTTCCGGAATACAGTTCCAGAAACCAGTTTCAGCACGCAGGCTCTGAATTCTAAACCTCGTTACGACTACCGAACGTTACGACTAGCTCTCCGTCGCTGCTGGTTTAACTCCTGCGATGGCAGTCTTCTCGCCTTGATGGCCAGCAAGCGAATTAAAGTTGCTACCTGAGCGTTTGAGGTTTTAACCACCCAGAAGGCGCTCTCTCCGTCGCTGCTGGTTGATGGTTTAACTCTTGCGATGGCAGTCTTCTCCCCTTGAAGGCCAGCAAGCGAATGAGAGTTGCTACCTGAGCGTTTGAGGTTTTAACCACGCAGAAGGCGCTCTCTCCGTCGCTGCTGGTTGATGGTTTAACTCTTGCGATGACAGTCTGCTCGCCTTGAAAGCCAGCAAGCGAATGAGAGTTGCTACCTGAGCGTTTGAGGTTTTAACCACGCAGAAGGCGCTCTCTCCGTCGCTGCTGGTTGATGGTTTAACTCCCACGACGTCTGCTTCCATCGAACGCACGAACAGAAATGATCGATTTTCACAACGGTTCCCCTTTTATACGCATTCGGATGAAGATATGTGCCTGACTACCTCAAAATCGTCGTCCTTGCGCGAAAAACCCAAGCGAAAGTAAAAAGTTTTCCGCATTATTTTGAAATTTTGAGAAAACTTAATTTTTGAATTGTTTGTGGTTATCTCACACTGTTCAAAATATTATCCTAAATTCCTGATCATATTTTTGATGAAATGGTGAAAGAATTATGTTGCTACCATTAATACAAGTCGAGATATTTACGATTAAGTTCTGCCCATTCTTCCATATGGCTAATTTTGAAAAGGCACCCCATAGTAAAGTAAGTCGTATTCACGACAAAAATATGGCCGTCTATACAATAGTTTCATTGTCATACAAATTGTCCAAATAAAAGAACAACGTAAAACTAACGCCACTGCACAAAATGGCGAAATATATAATTCTTCCGAACACAATTTGTATAATATTTCACTCTACTTACGATTTTTGTACACTTTATCGTATGATTTGCAGATAACCTGTAGGTGAAAGTGTTGGATTGCCGGCAGTGTTCGGTTGCCGGCATCAAACCGTAACTTTTAACAGAAAGCAGATAGACTCAATCCGACAAATGTCACGTGTGTTTAATAGCAGCACGATCTCTTTGAGCCGAATTTCGACGCAAACAGTCATTTGTACTTTTTGCTGCGTTCATAATAACTTTAAATTACGTAAAAATCAACACAAAACTTTTTTCTGACTTTTTTTTAGAGTACCATGAATTGAAGAGCATCAATTGGAAAGGTGAGTGGATTGAATGTTTAAGAGGTGAAAGGTCATTTTCAAAATGTCTACCAATTTCGGTTACCGGCACCCCAAGGTGTTCGGTTACCGCCACCCCATTTTTTTCGACAAATCGTGAAAAATTCTCAGTTATATGCAGGCTGCTGTCGGTATAAACATCTAGCAGCAGATACACCGGCTAAGAAAAAAACGTTGAAGACCGGCCAAATTAATACCAAAGACGCCACCATCCAAATATTCGACTAAGAGAGCCAAGGTGAAGTCACAATCAGACAATGAAGACTTTTGTCGAAAACGCTTCCAAAAAGAATAGATTTTGTTTTTTTCTTTGAATAGCTGCAGTCTTTACTTATATTTTTCCATTTTTAGCGAAATTTCTTGGGGTGCCGGTAACCGAACATCTCTTTTGAAATGGCCAAATCGCTTTACAAAATTGATAATTTTTTTGTCGTGAATACGACTTACTTTACTATGAGGTGCCTTTTCAAAATTAACCCTCTGAGAGAGTGATATGTTTTTGATCGAATCAACATAATTTTTGCTACACCCCATCGGAAATATGATCACAATTTTATGATAGAATTTTCAGTTGTGTGACATAATCTCAAATAATTCAAAATTAAACTTTTCTGAAATGTTTGGTATAAACGAGTATCAAAGGGGATAACTCATAAGGCGCGTTTGCCTTTCTCATATTTTTAAAGCTCATAGCTCAGTAATCTATGAAAGGATTTATATAATCTTACTACCAATAGAATCGAAATTTTTCAACTTAAACGTGTATAGCAAAAGCATTGAAGTATTTCAATAGTACACTATTGAAAAACCTGTCTCATTTGACCCATGTCAACACCAGCCAATCAGAACGCGTTCTGAGGAAGAGAACAAAATATCTGCCGCTGTACAACAAATCGTTCGAAAAAAATGTTCCGAAAAATGTTGAATATCGTAGTGAGTTCCTCAATTTGGTCTTTCTGAATGCTAGAAACGAATCCCTACAGCATATTAATAGTTTCTTTCAATAAATTATGCAAATCCGACATTAAAATTCTGTATGCGGCTATTTTTATAGTCGTTAAGACCGCCCATTAGTGAAAAAGCAACAAACGAAATCAGGTAAAAACAAGCCTCTCAACAAAAATTGGATCAGTTTGGATTCTATCGCCACTGCGAGCAGATGTATTTTGTGTCGTTTGCAAAGCTAGTTTCGCTTCCGACAAGAGCGATTACGTCACAGCTGCGTCATTTGGTGAAAAAGCAACGGTGGAGATCATTACACAAAATAAACCGTTCTAATGGCTCTAAAAGTTTTCTAAAGAACTATTAGGATTTCTTGCTCGCAAATCGAAGGTAAAAATCCTCAGTTTAGTGCAAATCTAGAACTGTTCGATTTGATTTGTGCACTTTTCGCTGTGTGAAATTCACAGTAATCTAGATCAAGCCTTCTTTGTTTTTGCGAAAAATGTGGAAAAGGGGAATGCTTGTATAATTCATACAATTGATCAACTAATTGATATTCGGAAGTGCTTAGGAACATGTCCGTTGTTTTCGTATTCACGATATCCAGTTATGTCTCTGACATTACCCACCCGCCTTTTTCAATCAAATGAATCAACTTAGTTTCTTAATCAGTTGTTAGCCAGGCCAGCCTTTAGCTTTCCATTGTTGTATAGATGTCCGCATAATGTGCACTAAGTTAAAAGTTATGAACTTAAAAGAAAAGGGTGCCGGTAACCGAACACTCTCCTTTACTCAAAGAGCCTGCTTAGTAGTGAGACAAATTGGTATCACAACGATAACTTTTCGATATACGTTTGTTTTATTTTTTTGCTTTTGAAGCCGTAAAATAGAGAAAACTCTATTAAATGAACTCACTTTTCCTCGTCGCCACTGTTAAACATATCCTCTTTGCCAGAAAAACTTACATTTTGAAATTAACCATTCAACGGAAAAGGCAGTGAAGATAAACTCTCTAGAATTCAATTCAGAAGACGACCAACTCGCCAAAACGTTGTACCGCATAAATCCAATGACCGCAAAAACTGTCCAAGGAGGGTAACTCTCGGAAGAGAAACTTTAAAAATAATATTCCAATTGTAGAAACCAAAAGTTGTTGTTTACTTGATTTGTACTTAATGCTCTTACACTGAACTAAAAGATGACTTCAAAACTAAACGATATTTAATAACATTTTTATAAACGATCAACTATATAAGTATTGAATTCGAAGAGGTTGCGTCTAGTAGCATACAGTTTAATAACGGTCGGTTTACAAGCTTTAAATATGACAACGGTTGAACTACAGGTAGAGTCCTGTTGGCATCAACCGTTTAAACGTATAGTCGTGCTGCATAAGAAAGCCCTAATGCTGGGCCAAGCCGGTGAACGAAACAACAAAGGACGTTTCCCAAGTTCTACCCAGGATGTTTCCCAAGTTCTACAATATAAACCCACAAGAGCTGAGCTAGAGAGTGCACAGGTACATCGAAGAGGGGTAAAGGAACATCGGTGCTGAAGGATATCGGTGCAGAGCACAAGAAAGAAGGAGACAAGACAACTCGATCTTCCCACTACCACACAACACACAAGTATACACCGGTGACCTGACCTGGTTGCAGTGGATAAGATAGAATCAGAAATAGTGTGGTGCTTGATGTCAGGTAGCAAGGTCGTTTCAAGAACTCTATGCTTGAGGGTTTCAAAAAACTCGGACTCGTTTCGAGTGACATTTTCCGGGTCTGCGTTGCCGTCCCATGTTTATATTGATAAAGTTCGTCTTCCTGTTAGGCTTTCCGTTGCACATGTAATTAATTTTACGAGCTGCAAAAAATTCGGCCACACAGCTACTTACTGCAGTAATAAGCCAAAATGTATAAGGTGTGAAGAAGTGTCCCATTCAGATAATGAATGCAAAAATTCGGCCACACAGCTACTTACTGCAGTAATAAGCCAAAATGTATAAGGTGTGAAGAAGTGTCCCATTCAGATAATGAATGCAATAAAGAAATTGAAAACTGTATTTATTGTGGAGAGAATTTTCATTACCTTACAGTATGCGCTGCGTTTAAGTTGCGCAAAGACAAGATGAAGCTTTCTTTAAAAGTAAGGTCTAAGAGCGCATATGCAGAAATGCTTCTAACGGTCATTGATGTCCCCCCTTTGTAAACCGAAAACGGTTTTCAAATTTAGAGGAGCCAGAGGAATCTGATTCTGACGGAAATAGTGAAGGTACTTTGTTTATCACTACCCAGGGGTCAGTTAAGAGAAAGAAGTCCTCCTCCAAATAACAAAAAAAGTGACACCTAAAATTTCACCTTTAAAAATAGATTCCCGTTTAAACAAAAAAGTTAAAACTAAAGACTGTGCCTCCTGGTTTGTCAAATTCACAAACCAACCCAGGATCTAGCACAGAAGAAGATAATAATCCAGTGGGCTCCATTTCACAGCCACCCGCAGGATTACTGAAGTTGTCGGAAATTAAAGAATGGATTTTCGCAGCATTCAATATATCTGAACCCTTAAGGACCCTTAAAACGGCATTCCTTCCAATAGCGAGAACGTTTTTGAAGCAGTTATCAGCTGAATGGCCAATTCTCTAAGGGTTAGTATCATTTGATAAATAATTTATCATCCACCGCAAATGATGCAATGACTGTCCTGCAGTGGAATTGTCGAAGAATCATGCAAATACTTGATTCATTTAAAGTTCTATTGCATAGTCAAAAATGTAATGTATATGCTTTGTGCGAAACATGGCTTACATCAACCACAGCTTTTAATTTTAATGACTTTAACATTATACATATTGATAGAGACTCTCCGTATTGTTGAGTGCTTTTAGGAATTAAGAAATGCTATTACTTTTCAAGATTAAACATTCCTACTATGGAAGTTGTTGCTTGTCAAATAAACATTAAACGAAAAGACATTTGTATAGCTTCGGTTTATATTACTCCAAGAGTTCAAGTTGGACAACGACAGCGTAATGAAATTGTTGAAGCCCTACCTGCTCCACGATTGATTCTGGAAGATCTCAATTTGCGCGGACTAATGTGGGGTTCCGTATACCTATAATGATAACAGATCATCTTTAATATATGATATTTGCGACAATTTTAGCATGACAGTATTAAATATGGGTATCATGACACGGATCCCAAAGCCTCCTGCACGTCCAAGTGCGTTAGATTTATCTCTTTGCTCGACTGCAATTCGACTAGTTACAACTGGAAAATATCTCCTGATTTAAACGATAGCGATCATTTTCCAATCATCACACAAATTAGAATTACAAATCCATTGCTTCTTTAGTTAATTTTTCCATTTGATTTCACAAAAAATTTTGATTGGATTAAATACCAAAATAGTTTCTCTAGTATTTTAAATCCAATTGAAGAGCTCCTCCCACTTGAAAAATATGACTTCCTTGTTTTATCGATTCTGGAGGCCACAAAACAAGGATAAACAAAATTACTGGTCCAACGGCTCCAGGTGGGAAAAAGAGTGGCCTCCCAACCCTTGGTGGCAAAAGAGTGCTCCGATTCTAAACATGTGAAACAAAATGCTTGCAAGACGTTTCTTAAATGAGGAGAAGGAACTCCTTAGAATTTTGAAAAATTCTTGGTTTTAGACACCAAGTACAATAGCATACTTCGGGCCAAGAAATGTAGCTTTTGGGAACATTTTGTTGAAGGTTTGTCAAGAAAAACCTTAATGAGCACTCTTTGAAACACGGCCAGACGAATGAGGAACGTAGGAAATGAGAGTGAGGAATACTCAATTTCATGGATATTTTACTTTGCTAGGAATGTTCGCACATGTTCTATCCCTACGCAGAGCCATTGTTCGGGAGTCTACTCCAAATAATGGCCCCTTTTCAATGACTGAATTTTCTATAGTACTCTTGTCTTGTAACAGTAACCAGTTTCTTGGGCAAAATATTGTTCAAGCCACCTGGATGCAAGTGAAAGTTATAGCCATTCAAAAGCCGGTGAAACCAGCTTCCAACCACAACTCATTTAGACCCATTGCCATGTTGTCGTACATCAGAAAATTGTTCGATAAAATTATTTTTCGACGTCTCGACACTTGGGTCGAGACGAACGGTTTGTTGTCAGATACTCAGTTTGGCTTCCATAGAAATAAAGGGACGAATGATTGCCTTGCATTGCTTTCGTTTGACATCCAAATCTGTATTTTGTCGTGAATATGACTTACTTTACTATGGGGCGCCTTTTCAAAATTTACCAAGAATGGGTAGAACTTAACCCAACAACATAATTTTTTCTACAAGCCATAATAGATATGATCAGGAATTTGTGATTAAACCATAAATAATTGAAAAACAAAGTTTGCGAAAACTTTTGGAAATAATGAGGAGAATTCATCACGCTTGCTTACCTTTTGTCGTGAATACGACTTACTTTACTATGGGGCGCCTTTTCAAAATTTAGCCTGTACAAGAATTTTTTTTTTTTTTTTTTCAAATAAAATTTTTATTAGGCTCATTTGCTTTAGCTTAACGTGGCCGATTGTCTTGTTGTTAGGGAGAGAGAAAGGGATGCCGTATTACGGGGCGGCATACTCCCCAGTTAGTAAGGGGACATAGGGAGGGTGGGACCTACACAGTATTGAATTGAAATTTGAATACATCATTGGTTTGTGGCATACATCTTTTAGACACATTTTGCGTTCGATGAATCTTCATGTTTTTCAGCTTGTAGCAATGAAGAGATTATTCTGGATTGGGATGCTTCGTTGGTGTGTTCTGACGTTGATGTGACGTTTTTGGGTAGCTTCCAGCAACTCAGTCAGTTCAAGGCAGGTGCATGCTCCGAAGCATCGTTTACACAGGCCATACTTCCAGCAACGTAAAGAAGAGTGCGGTAGAGCTGTAGACGAGAAAGAGATAGGGAGAGCACTAAATTTGAGCATTGATAGTTTTCAAGAAGTTATAGATGAGAGTCATATAAGGAAGATTTCGAGTTGCCAAGACGTCGCGGACTGGTACGAAGGGTGGTATACCTCGGGCCCGAAGGGAACCTATGAGTTGGGACCTGGCATCACAATACTCGACACATGTCCAAACAACATGTTCGATGTCATGATAACCCTCACCGCAAACGCAGACACCACTCTCAGCGAGCCCCACACGACGGAGATGCGCGCTGAACATATAATGATTAGACATGAGCCTTGACATTACACGAATAAAGTCTCGGCTCACGTCCAACCCCCGGAACCAAGCTTTCGTCGATACCTGTGGGATTATTGAGTGTAACCATCGTCCCAGAGTTCCACTATTCCATGTATTCTGCCAGCTAGCTAGAGTTTTCTGACGACAGCAACTGAAAAATTCATTGAAGCAGATTGGTCTTTCATAGATATCACCTTCTAGTGCGCCCACCTTGGCTAACGAGTCCGCCCTCTCATTGCCCCGTATGGAACAATGTGAGGGGACCCAAACCAAGGTAATCTGGTATGATTTTGCAGATAAAGCACTCAATTGTTCCCGTATTTTCCCCAGGAAATACGGTGAGTGCTTTCCAGGCTTCACTGAACGGAGAGCCTCAATGGAACTGAGACTGTCCGATACAATGAAGTAGTGATCTGTGGGCAGAGTGTCAATGATCTCAAGGGTATACTGAATTGCAGCTAGTTCTGCGACGTAAACTGAAGCTGGATCACTGAGTTTATAGGAAGCGGTGAAATTTACATTGAATATACCGAAGCCAGTGGACCCGTCTAGATATGATCCGTCAGTGTAAAACATTTTATTACAGTCGACTTCTTTAAATTTATTATTAAAAATTTTTGGGATCTCTTGAGGGCGTACAGGATCCGGGATTCCACGAATTTCTTCTTTCATGGATGTGTCGAAGAACACAGTAGAATTAGAAGTATCCACAAAATGAACAAGATTGGGAACAAACGAAGAAGGATTTATATTCTGAGCCATGTAGTCAAAATACAAGGACATAAAACGGGTTTGTGAATTAAGCTCGACGAGCTTTTCAAAGTTTTCTATCACCATCGGATTCAAAATGTCGCATCGGATTAGCAGTCGATATGAGAGATCCCAGAACCTGTTTTTCAACGGTAAGACGCCCGCCAGCACTTCAAGACTCATCGTATGGGTTGATTGCATGCAACCCAAGGCAATACGTAAACAACGATACTGAATTCTTTCCAGTTTAATGAAATGAATATTCGTAGCGGAGCGGAAACAGAAACATCCATATTCCATTACTGACAATATCGTCGTTTTGTACAACCTGATCAGGTCTCCTGGGTGAGAGCCCCACCAAGTTCCGGTTATTGTACGAAGGAAATTGATTCTCTGTAGGCATTTTCGTTTCAAATACCTAATGTGACATCCCCAGGTACCTTTGGAATCGAACCAGACCCCGAGATATTTAAATGTGAAAACCTGAGCTATGGTTTCACCCCCTAGTTGAAGCTGTAATTGCGCAGGTTCTCGCTTCCTTGAAAATACAACCAGCTCAGTTTTCTCCGTAGAGAACTCGATACCCATTTGAAAAGCCCATGTCGACAAGTTGTCGAGGGTATCTTGCAATGGTCCTTGGAGATCGGCAGCTTTGGGTCCTATAATAGACACAACACTGTCGTCGGCAAGTTGTCTTAGCGTGCAAGATGTGTTGATACATTCATCAATGTTATTTACGTAAAAGTTGTATAAAAGGGGGCTTAAGCATGAGCCCTGAGGAAGACCCATGTAACTGAATCGCTTTGTCGTCAAATCACCATGCTCAAAATGCATGTGTTTCTCGGACAATAGATTATATAAAAAGTTGTTCAAAACTGGTGAAAGACCATGCTGATGCAACTTCTCAGATAGAACGTTAATGGAAACTGAATCGAATGCCCCCTTGATGTCGAGGAAAACTGATGCCATTTGTTCTTTACGAGCAAATGCCATTTGAATTTCTGTTGAGAGCAACGCTAGACAATCGTTCGTTCCTTTGCCCCTGCGGAACCCAAATTGTGTACCTGAAAGCAATCCATTTGTTTCGACCCAATTGTCTAGACGGAAGAGAATCATTTTCTCCAACAATTTCCGAATACAGGAAAGCATAGCAATCGGCCGATACGAATTGTGATCGGAGGCTGGTTTTCCAGGTTTTTGAATAGTAATAACTCTCACTTCTCTCCATTCGTGTGGGACAATATTACCCTCGAGGAACTTGTTGAATAAATTCAACAAGCGCCTTTTGGCAGAGTCGGGCAGATTTTTCAACAAGTTGAATTTAATTCTGTCTAACCCCGGGGCTCTATTGTTACACGACAAGAGCGCAAGTGAGAACTCTACCATCGAAAACGGTGTTTCGTTTGTATTCAATGTCGCGACGCGGGATATCTTCTGTTCCGGAACAGAATCAGGACATACTTTCTTAGCGAAATCAAATATCCAGCGGTTAGAATATTCCTCGCTTTCGTTCGCGTGATTTCGATTGCGCATGCGACGGGCCGTATTCCAAAGAGTGCTCATTGCTGTTTCTCTTGTTAATCCGTCAACAAACCTTCGCCAGTAACCGCGTTTCTTAGCTTTAATCAGACTTTTCATTTGAAATTCTAACGCCGCGTATTTCCGATAATTATCTGGAGTTCCGTTCCTTCTAAACGAGATGAAGGCTGAAGCTTTTTTCGTTTTCAGCTCTGAGCACTCTTTGTCCCACCATGGGTTGGGAGAACGCATAATAGTTTGCGCGCTAGGTACTCGTTTCGTCTGAGCTTGAATTGCGGTGTCAAGAATCAAGCCAGCCAAAAATGTATACTCTTCCTCCGGAGGAAGCTCCTGTGATGTTTCCAGTTTCTCAGACATCGAGCTCGCGTAACGTTTCCAATCAATGTTTCGTGTGAAATCGTACGAAACATTGATTGTTTCCGATGGTCTTCCACGGTTGGTGATAGAAACTATGATCGGCAAGTGATCGCTACCGTGAGGATCACAGATTACCTTCCACTTGCAATCTAACTGTAGCGAAGTCGAGCAAAGGGATAAATCCAGCGCACTTGGTTGTGCTGGTGGTCTAGGGTTCCGTGTCATTTCTCCCGTGTTTAGAATTGTCAAATTGAAGTTGTCACACAGATCTTGAATTAACGAAGAACGATTATCATCATATAAGCAGCCCCATCCTGTACCATGCGAGTTAAAGTCCCCTAAAACCAGCCGCGGTGAAGGAAGAAGTTCTATGATGTCTGCAAGCCGACGATGCCCTATCGAGACTCTGGGAGGAATGTAGATAGAAGCTATACATAGATCTTTGCCTTTAATATTAATTTGGCAAGCAACAACTTCAATTCCCGGTGTCGAGGGGAGGTTAATACGATAAAATGAATAGCACTTTTTAATCCCTAAAAGTACCCCTCCATAAGAGTCTTCTCGGTCCAGGCGGATTATGTTAAAATTATGGAAGTCGAGGTTGATGTTAGAAGTAAGCCAAGTTTCACTCAAGGAGAATACATCGCAATTATGAGTATGTATTAAGTGTTTGAAAGAATCAAGTTTTGGGATGATACTTCTGCAATTCCACTGAAGCACAATGATCATATCTTCGATTCTCAGTGGTAAATTATCCATCAAAAGATACGATCGCTGCAAGGAGGGGCCATTGTTCAGTCAACTGTTTTAAAAATGTCCTTACTGTTGGCAGTAGAGCAGTTAGGAAGCTTTTCAGAGGATCAGTAATATTGAAGGCTGTTAATATCCAGTCCACGATATCAGAAAATTTCAATAATCCAGCGTTTGTTGGATTTTCTGGTTGTGCTTTGGGGTCATTCGGGGTTTTTGATGCCCCAGGAAGTGCTGGGTACTCCTTATCATCCCTAAGTTTTTTGAACCCAGGAGGTGTTTGCTTCGGTTTTGAGTCAGCACTTTTTGTTTCCGTTTGGTTCTTTTGTGACGAAGAGGACAGTCTGAGGCCTTTACGAGGAAGCTTGGGAGAAGCCAGATTTTGTCTTTTCCTGCTTCCTTCAACCTGTGTGTAGGAAGGTCCTTCGCCTGGGTCGTCAGAGGTATCCTCTTCAACTGGCAAGATTGCAAACGGGTTCTCAGGGGTCGATGGAGTGGTTCTTTTTAAGATTTCCGCATAAGAACGTTTGGAACGTTCTTTCACGGATCGCTTCAATTTCTCCGCACGCTGTATGTACGTAGGGCACACCGAAAGATCATGAGGATTCTCCCCGCAGTAGCAACACTTTTCCACTGCTCTTCTGCAGAGATCGTCCTCATGGGCCTCTCCGCATTTGCCGCATCGCAGTTTGTTGCAACAATAGGTTGCCGTATGACCTAGCTGTT
The DNA here is from genome assembly GCF_030247185.1 of Malaya genurostris. Taxonomy (NCBI): domain Eukaryota; kingdom Metazoa; phylum Arthropoda; class Insecta; order Diptera; family Culicidae; genus Malaya; species Malaya genurostris. The sequence goes on from NC_080571.1 coordinate 158,303,400, forward strand.
TGCAGCTTGTACAATGCATTACCCGCGGTACATACAGCCGAACAGGTAGACGAACTCCACTCACTACCAAATAATTTGGAAGTGCAGATCCGGCAAAAGTCACGCGAAATGAGTCCGATTGGTAAAATTTACCATCTATCGATTTGGAGTGCAATTGCTTGCACTCCAAAATTTTCACTGGTTGAAGGTCGGGGTTTTTGAAACGGCCTACCCCGTCCTTCATCAGATCTTCGATTGTCAGACTTTCGTCACGGACCACACCGTCGATCTCCACCACATGAGACGGGACGTACACGCGGTACTCCTTCGTGAACAACTCGTTGGTAGCAATCCCGTTTGCTTGCTTCAGGTCGGACACAACAACGCGTAACTTGTTTGGCGAAACCTTATCTATTGTTTTTATTGCCGAGTAATGTTTTTCCAGGTCCCGAGCAATATTTAAAACTCTGAGAGACTTTAATTTGGGCCGGAAGTATACCACCCACGGACCCCCCGAGCCATCGTCTTGGTAAACTTTTTGGCGAGCAGGCAATATCTTAAAGGGAGATGGAGGCATCGGAGAGGGAAATGGCATCGGAGAGGGAGATGGTATCGGAGGGGGAGATGGTATCGGAGGGGGAGATGGTATAGGAGGGGTAGATGGCATCTCGGAAGCAAACTCAGCCTCTAAATGTTCTTCGTTCATTCGTTCAGCTTCGCCCTCCTCCGAGACACCCCCACTGTCATCAATATTCATATTTAAAGTGCGGGAGTAAAGAAGTCTCCCGCACTTGAAATGAAAAAGAAAGAAATAAAATGAAAAGAAAATATATGAATAGTAAAAGTTGAAAGAAAAAGTTTGAGAAAATACTTAACAGTATGTCACGGTAAGCTGTTAGGTGAGTTGCTCCTTCACTCCTTCGTTGTGCTTCAGCGTGACCTTGACTCAGGATTTGGCTGCTGCGATGCGGGTAGCAAACAATAGAAATAACTGCTGCCCGAGGATAGCACAATAGCGTCTACTGTCGATACCGATACAAAACCGGTGCACAGACAGAACTCACTTGCGGGGATGCTACTTTTTATCACTTTTATTTAATGCCTATACTACAGCCTCTGCTGTGATAGGCACCTTCGTCTTACCGATGTCGATTGTTAAAAAACGCGTGTGCTCACTTCGAACATTCGGTTACGAATGATCCTGTACAAGAATTGATAGAACTTTATCGCGAATATCTCTTGACGTACTTAATTCAACAACATAATTTTTTCTTCAAGCTATTGAAAATATGATCAGGAGTTTGTGATAAAATTTTCAACAGCGTGAGATAGCCATAAATAACTGCCAAATAAAATATTCTTAAACTTCTGGAAATAATATTGAAAATTCTTTTGCCTTTTTCGCACCCGGACGACGGCCATTCATAAATTTAACGAAATAAATGTATCATCACCACAAGTCCTAAGCTTTCAAACGCGAAATCAAAATTATAGAGGCAGAAATGAATACGGAAATCATCGAAATAGTAACCCACGTCCTCGATTTAGCTATAAAAATTGAATAATAATTTGAACTTACACCCGCGAGGAGGTTTGCACAATACTCCTCGTGGCCCACCAAATAATTCTCGTTATAACAATAATTCAAATTTCAATTATCAAAACACTCCCAACAGAAGATCAAATCAAATGTTCTACACCGCGACTAACCAGATGCACGAAATGTACCCAGCGAAACAGACTCAAGGCCAGCCAAACATAAACGTACAGCAACCACAGCAGTATCTGCCAATGTTGCAAAACGTAAGTCAACCAACTCACAATACTCTAAACACTAACGCTTCAGACAAAATATGTACCTTCATAGTAGATTCAAGCGCTGATATATCGGTTCTGAAATTAGGAGCTCTGCGAGGATCGCACTCATAAGATCCTTGTAATGCTTGCACTATCAGAGGTATATCAGCAGACCACACAAATAGCTTCGGAGCAATTAATTTGGTTTTGACGATTAACGAAAATGACGTTTACAACAACTTTCACAGATACGTGACAATCTACATGACAGCTTTATGCTACCTGCCAGAGCAGAGGTAATCCGATATCTTAGCAGTTTAAACATTTCCCAAGACGCGATTATCGAATCAACAGAAATCGCACCTGAAGTATTTTGTGGAAGCTCGATTTGCTCAAGAAACGCACCTTATGTACGTTTTTTTTTTAATACATCAGATAAAGATGTACTTGTAAATAATTTCAACACAAAAATTCATTCCCTAAGCGATTATTATAAAGCTAATATACAATATAGTAACGATATACTGGTATGAAGAATAAAATTTAGCGAACATACCAAGTTACGCAAAAACCCCTTTACTTAACTTATGGAACGAATATAACGATATCTTCAGTCTGAAAAATGACCTGTTAAGTCACAATAATTTTTATGAGCAGTCCATAAACATGAGTGATACTTCGCCAGTCTATATAAAGAAATATCGCAATGCGCAAAGTCAGAAAGAAGAACTTTGTCGGCAAGTCGATAACCTAATGAAAAATGACATATTCGAGCCATCTATATTACAATATAATTCCCCCATACTATTAGTTCCTAAGAAGTCAGAAAATTCCAATAAAAATGGAGATTGGTGGTTGACTACCGCCAACTCAATAAAAAAAATATTAGCAGATAAATTCATTTCCCAAGAATTGACAATATTTTCGATCAACTTGGCCGTGCAAAATTTTTCACAACCTTAGATCTCATGTCTGGATTTCACCAGATAGAAATTGAACAAAATTCAAAAGAATTTACCGCCTTCTCCTTACCAGAAAGAGGACATTTCCAATTCAAACTAGGCTGGCTGCTCGGCCATCCATGGAAGTTGACCATCAATGTCAACTTCCCTCTCCGAGCAGCCTAGATAGCCGTGTAGTGTCTGTAGCGGTTTCCCAACTGGCTAAGAATAACGCTACGGTCCACCTGTGCCGTTGGTATAAGTCCTTCAAACAGGTAAACCGTGTGGCATCCGGCGGAATTATTTTCTACCAAGAATTGATCCACTGGTTTCCTGTTCCATGTCGTAAAAGGCCACAAAAATACGAACTCCTAAGTCAAGGTGTATTTTCGTGCCGATGTCTGAATGGCTGCAGGAGGTTGAACAATGCAGTCGTGAACGGAATATCTTGGGGTTTTCCCTTACTGTGTTAAGCGAAGCTCTGACACAGTGGACGACTTCTTTCTTCGCAAACTCGTGGGATTTAAATGATTAAAACATTTAAAAAAATCCTTACACGGTTCGCTATAGGCGACTTAAAGCCAATATATTTGGTTTTCTCTAGTTGTTGTACGATAAGTGCTGGAGATGGAGTGTTCATTACTCTGATTGATAATGGTTAGAGTAGCACAAATCAATCTCCAGCATAAACGTACAGCAACTATAAATCTATCCAGACTTCTGCAAGAAGGTAAAGCTTCTATAGCTTCGGTTCAAGAACCATATTTCCAAAAGGGAAATTTCCACGTTAGGAAATTGTTAAACCCAGTCTTTGTTGCCTTCAACAAGAACGGTATGATATGTTTACGTTTCGTCTTTGACTCATCAGTGCATAGCAGTTCAAATTGAACTGCTTTATGCAAAACTCGGCAGTTCAATTTGAACCGCTAAGCAGACGTAAAGTTTCTGCTACTTACAGAACACTTGTTTTCTTTGCATCGAAATGCAGTGTCTATACTGACGTGCCGAACGAAAACGTGTTTTCGACTTTTTCTGGCCGATGCAGGTTTGGTCAAATTTTGTGCTAGGGCACATAACCGATTTTGATATGTTTACGTTTCGTTTTTGACTCATCAGTGCATAGCAGTTCAAATTGAACTGCTTTATGAAATACTCGGCAATTCAACTTGAACCGCTAAGCAGACGTAAAGTTTCTGCTACTTACAGAACACTTGTTTTCTTTGCATCGAAATGCAATGTCTATACTGATGTGCCGAACGAAAACGTGTTTTCGACTTTTTCTGGCCGATACAGGTTCGGTCATTTAGGGGTTAGCCAAATTTTGTGCTAGGGCACATAACCGATTTTGATATGTTTACGTTTCGTCTTTGACTCATCAGTGCATAGCAGTTCAAATTGAACTGCTTTATGCAAAACTCGGCAGTACAATTTGAACCGCTAAGCAGACGTTTTTTTTTTCTTTCATTATTCATGCGGGTTGGTATGTCAATGTTGCACTCATCCTTATCTGCAGCATGCATCCCCTAATGTTGTGTGTACCTTTTCTTTTCATAATACTGGTATATTTGCTGCATTAAAGTGCTCATTTGGTACACTTGGGTATATGTACTCGAAATTCTGAGAGACATAAATTGTGTATAATGTTAAAAACTCTGCTCAAATAATTCCAGGAACACACAAATCTCGTACCATTTAAAATCTAACTCTGTAATGTGTTTTTTCCAATCACCAACGTGACTTTCACTGACCCTATAGTCTGTCAATACAATGTATGAATTATCTTTGTAGTTTATTTTCTCTGATTCTATTTTTGCGACAGTATTCCATCTCATTACGTTATAAAATGCTCCGGTATCGAGAAAATATTTGATTTTTTCGCTAGATCTACTTACTGTAGCAACTAACTGATTGTTTTTAGTACAATCTATTTTTCTTATTTCATGAGGTTGCATACCTTATTGCAATTGTCCCGTGTAATCTTTTGTCGTTACTGTACACTGTCTCCCTTGTGAACTGAGCTTGGTTTGATCTTCCACTAGATATTTTTCCTGTATCTTGACATTGTTATCTGCCTCGTATTTCGAGGCTCTGTTTTCCTGTTGCTGATGAGTTTCATACGATTCCGTTTTTGGTTTGAATGTGAGAGGTATTTTCCGTAAGCATATCCACCCTCGGTCATTGTGCATACTAAGAAAATACATCATAAATCTCATTCCCAAAATACCCCCCGGAGTAAAATTTTCCACTACGTCAAAATTCGTTCGGAAGATTCTTTCTGCGATGATGAAATTTAGTTCTACGGTACCTCCGGTACCTACGGTAACGTTTTTCTAACAGTACATGTTACCCCAGGATATTCTATGACTTCGTTTCCATTAATTTTATATGCTCCCATGTACTCTGCGTTTCGTCTACTGATCATGTTACCACTTGCTCCTGTGTCTCCTAGGAAACTCATTCGTTATTTGGTCTTGTTGCCGATATCAATAACATCATAAATTCGTAGTCTTTTGTTCTATGTAGTTTGACCCATATCCCTTCAGGGCGTTTTTTGCCATATGTTTCTTCAGTGTGATTGTTCACATCACTCATCATTGTATTTCTATTCTCCCCGTATCGTTCCTACTTAAGCTTGTGACGTGTTCGCTTGATATAATTTGCGTTCGTATATCTAGATGCTTCATATCTCATATAATCGGGTATATTTCTGGTCCTGATATTATGATCATATCATTGAAATATTTTTCTATTCCTGAATGCGATGCAGCTTATCCATAGTTGTCTCTCATTGTTTTTGAAGCGTTTACTATCAAAGTGGTTATCTTCGATTAAGCACCTTTCGATACGATAAAAATATTGTAAGTTTCGGCTGTATTTATGGGAATTTTCAATTTGTCCCTCTGGATAACAGTTGTATTTGTTGTTTGGATAGAGTTTTCATTTATCAATTGCATGGTAGGATAGCAGCCGATTTTCAATACTTGTTAACATATAGCTGATTTTCGCCTCCTCTTTTAGGAATCTTATTAATTCTTGAAACTCAAACTGCCTGTGATTTTCTGCTAATTGTTTTAAATTTTTATTCGAGAATTCTGCTATAAAATAAATCATTATTGCTCTTTCTGCGAAGGATTCTTGTATATCCTCCGTGCCTTGATTCTCTTGTTGAGTGTCAATACATTCCATTATTCGTAGCGCTCTTTCAGCGTACTTATCAAAAGGTTCTCCATAGTGTTGTTCCAGAGTTTCTATAGAGTATTCTATATTAATAACTACGAATTGATCTCTCAAACTTCGAAACATATCATTTATCGTGTTGGCTCTTATTCTATTCATGTAGGCTGCGGCATTTCCCTTTAATTTCGTATGAATAACATTTGCTAAAGGTTTTTCATTCGCACCTTGCGGGATTTGCTCCGCAAAATAACTTATTTCACACAAAAATGGTTCCAGTTCAATAACTGAACCATGAAATTCTAGTATACATTGTATTACATCCAACATCGGAAATCGATAGGCACCACCACCTTCAATATTATTTTCGTTCACCATTTTTAAAGTGACGACTTTAGTTCGCAAAACCGCTTCATCTTTTTAACTAGTAGTTCTTCATTTGTTCATTTTTATACTCTTGTATCTTTGTAAAGCCTCTGTTGTATGTCTTCAAGGTAAATTGTAGCGGAATGCGAAAATCGCGTTTTTGATCAATTATTCAAAAACTAAACCGATTTTCGAAAAAACAAAAACACTTAAGTTTTCGAAATCAAATTTATCATAACTAAGTATTCTTAGAATTTTGCTTTGCCGAGCCGTAATTGGTTTTTGAAATGCATAAACGGTTAATGTTCCGTTCCACGGGAATGATTTTAGAACTGAAAAGTAGTTTTTTTTCCATAAACACGTTTATTTCTTAAGGCAGTTTACATAAGTTTTTATTCGCCGTAGTATCACTTTTACATAAAATTCTTATCCTAGTATAATTCTAAAATAGTCAAAACGATTTAAATTTATTAAAACATAGTCCTCTTATTACTTAAATATCATCTTAGGTAATTCGCCATTAATTATGAAATCTACTCGGAAATATTATTTGAACCAAACGATTAACTTCTATAAATTATAAAATAAGCTGTTATTTTCAGACATTTTGTTGATAATTTCATAAATAATTTCGAGTTTGTTTGTATCATTACATAATTTCTATTCTAATTTAGCTATTGGTTGAACTCTGGGCGCTGCTGGAATCAGAACTAAGTCTTAAAAGGGTCCTTTATTAAATTGAAACTCCAATTTTCTTTATGAAATGATAAAGAATTTTCATGTATGAAAAGTCACGACAAGCAAGAATGTCTCGAACTGGGACATTGGATAGTCTACCTTGAATACGCAAAGAATTTATTAGTTGAGATCTGACATCACGATACTCCACGCATGTCCAAACGACATGATCAATATCCCGATAACCTTCGCCACAAGCACAATGATTAGTCTCGGAAAAACCAATTCGATGTGCGTCTAACGTGTAGTGATTGGACATGAGTCTGGACATCATACGAATGAAATCCCTACTCACATCCAGTCCCCCGAACCATGCCTTTGTCGATATTTTCGGAATAATTGAGTGCATCCACCGTCCCAGATCATCTCTATCCCAAGAAACTTGCCAGCTGGCAAGTGTTCTTTGGCGAGTCGCGCTATAGAATTCGTTGAAAGCAATCGGTCGTTCATAAATTTCACCATCCATAGCACCACGTTTGGCAAAACTATCGGCTCTTTCATTTCCTGGAATGGAGCAATGAGCCGGGACCCAAACTATTGTTATTTGATAATTATTATTGAATATGTCGTTCAGGCACTGTTTTATTTTGCTCAAGAAAAACGGTTCATTTTTGCCAGCAGCGTTTGAGCGAATGGCTTCAATTGCGTTCATACTATCTGTGAAGAGAAACTAATGGTTTGGAGATAATGTGACGATTACATTATTGTATAGCTACATTTTTTGGCTCGAAGTATGCTCTTGTACCTGGTTTGTAAAACCATAAATTTTTCAAAATTTTGAGGAATTCCTCCTCCCCGTTTTAGAAACGTCTTGTAAGCATTTTGTTTTGCGAGTTTAGCCTCTGAGCACTCTTTGTCCCTTCAGGGGTTGGGAGGCCTTATGTTAGTCGTTGGCCTAGGTAGTTGCTGCCTCCAGAATCGAACAAATGAAGAAGTCATATTCTTCAAGTGGAGGGAGCTCTTCCATTGAATTCAAAATACTAGAGATACTACTTTGGTATTTAACCCAGTCAATATTTTTTTGTCAAATCATATGGAATATTAACTGAATTAGCAATGCCTTTGTTACTGCTAATTGAGATGATGATTGGTATATGATAGCTACCGTGTAAATCAGGAAATGTTTGCAGGTGCAATCTAATCGAATTGAAGTCGAGCAAAGAGATAAATCTAATGCACTTGGACGTGCAGGACGTGTCATGCTACCCATATTTAATACCGTCATGCTAAAATTGTTACAAATGTTTTGTATTAAAGACGATCTGTTATCATTGTAAACGGAGCTCCACATCATTCCGTGCGAATTGAAATCCCCCAGAATCAATCGTGGATCAGGAAGGGCTTCAACCATTGCATTAAGCTGTCGCTGTCCAACTTGTGCTTTTGGAGGAGTATAAACCGAAGCTATACAAATATCTTTTCTTTTAATGTTTATTTGGCAAGCAACAACTTCTATACTAGAAGTCGAAGGAATGTTTAATCGATAAAAGGAATAGCATTTTTTAATTCCCAAAAGCACTCCACCATACGGAGAGTCTCTATGGAGACGTATAATGTTAAAATCATTAAAATTTAAAGATATGTTTGAAGTAAGCCATGTTTTACACAAAGCAAATACATCATATTTTTGACTATGCAACAAAACCTTAAATGAATCAAGTTTTGGCATAATGCTTCGACAATTCCACTGCAGGACAGTGATTTTTTTTTGTTTCGATTATAGAGGTTTTAACCTTAAGGTCATTCGCCTCTTCGGATTAGAAAAACTTTCTGACCCGATATGTGCGGGGTTGGGAATCGAGCCTAGGCGGGCTGCGTGAACGGCATGGACTTACCCGTCACACTATACCCGTCCCCAGGACAGTGATTGTATCATTTGCGGCGGGTGATAAATTATCCATCAAATGATACAAAACCTGAGACAATTGGCCAGCTGATAACTGCTTCAAAAAGGTTGGTCATTTTGGTTTATTACTACAGTTAGCAGCTGTGTGGCCGAATTTTTTGCAGTTCGTACAATTCATTACATTTGGAACAAAAAGCCGAACAGGGAGGCGAATTTTATCGACATAGACATGGGATGGCAACGCAGACCCGGCAAATGTCACTCGAAACGAGTCTGATGGGCGATAAACTTTTTTTCCCTCTTCATGAACTACTGACACAGTTGTTTGCACTCCAGTATGTTCAAACTCTCAAGCATAGAGTTCTTGAAACGACCAACACCATGCTTGAGTAAATCATCTACCGAAAGACTCGCTTCGGTAACAACACCGTCAATTTCGACATCTTTGGAGGGTATGTAAACTTTATACTCTCTAGTGAAATGTTCCGAAGAGACAATATCATTCGCGTGTTTCAAAGTATTTACTACAACACGAATTTTATCGTTATTCGCTTTTGATCTCTTTGATTGAGGAGAATCGTGATGTCATACCTTTAGAAATTTGTAAAATGTTTAATGACTTTGATTTACGTCTAAAAAAGACTATTCAAAGCCCAGACGAGCTCTCCTGATATTTTTTCGTTCGGGGGGGTATAGGATGCATGCTAGGTTTTTGTATCAAATTTTCGTCCATGGATTCATCCATTACATTAAAATTTTGGATCAAACTTTAAAATAAAAAATGAAACCAAAACTACACAGTACAAGGTGAGATGAAAAAACTGCAACAAAGTAAAACGCCATAATTTTTTCATTTTTTTTTAAATTTTATTGAATGAAAGCAAAAAATGTCGGAAATAACATCAAATTTGAGAATCGGTTTAGATTTGTTCGAATTGGCCACCTTTGGCACGAACTATGGCCTTCAAACGGCCAATGAAACCATCACACGCTGCCCGAAAGTGGCTCTGCGGTATTTTGTCCCATTCTCGGCGAAGCGCTTGCTTGAGATGATCGACACTTTGGTATTTTTTAGTGCCAACCTTGCTTTCCAAAATACCCCAGGCACAATAGTCCAACGGATTGGCATCCGGAGATTTTGGTGGCCATTGTGCGGTGGAAATGAAGCGAGGAACCTCATTTCTTAACCATTCTTGGGTGGCGCGTGCTGAGTGCGATGGTGCTGAGTCCTGTTGGAATGTCCAAGGTCTGCGGCCGAAATGTTTGCGTGCCCAGGGCTTCAGAACTCCCTCCAAAATATTTTCGCGATAGATTTGCGCATTTATTTTGACCCCACGGTCGATGAATACGAGCGGCGAGCGACCATCGGCTGTTATGGCGGCCCACACCATCACCATGGCCGGCTTTTGAGTTCTGGTGGCCAACCGAAGTTGCAAATTTTCAGCTGACCTCTCTGGCAAGTAAACACGATCATTTTGTTTGTTTACAAACTGCTGGATAACGAATGGTTTCTCATCGGAGAAAACCAAATTCGGCAGTTCACCACTTTCGGCCAAGCGAAGCAACTCTTTAGCTTTTTCGAGTCTAACTTTTTTTTGCGCATCAGTAAGATCTTGCACTTTTTGGAACTTCAATGGCTTCAGTCCAAGCTCATTTTTCAATATTTGCCGAATGGCATATTGCGATATGTTCAGCTCACGAGCCATTTTTCGGCCACTGCGACGCGGATTTCGTTCAATTCGCTTCTTCACTTTTCGAACCATTTCTGCCGATGTTGCTGTTTTTTTTCGTCCACTTCCTTGACGTCGGGCTACGCTACCAGTATCACGGTAACGAGCGATGGTACGAGACACAAAAGATTTATTCACTTTTAAATGCTGGAGGGCTCTAACAATAGCCACTTGTGGTTTTCCAGCCAAATGCAAAGCAATCACACTATCACACTTGAATTCCATCACAAATAACTTTTTTTCTGAAAAATTCCCACCAAAATGCTTTTGTGCGCTTGTAAATAATATAATGAGCTGTCACTAGAATAAATCTGACAGCTGTGGGACGAGCGGTTTAGAAATGACAGCAGTCTGAAGTTGGTTGCAGTTTTTTCATCTCACCTTGTACTCAATCAAAAGGAAAAGAAAAACCTTCTACCTTGAAATTGTTGTCTATCTCTGTTGCACTGCCGTGTTGATCTTCGTTGCTCTAGATGTTCTTGTTGGATGTATCTGGACGTTGATACAACGCTGAAGCTCACTGTAGCGATAGAATACGATGTGATGCTACTGCTACCAACTGAAAAGTAGTGTTTGTAGCAGAATTTCACAAAAAATCTGAAAATGCAACTCAAAATTATAAAATATTAACTAAACCAACCGAACTTTGAAAAAGTTTACATAAACTTTTCCGCATTTTTTTATTGCTTTCGCGCTGCTGTTTCGTAAGGTGGTGTGAGAAATGCACGGTGAAGTCGGTGGCATTATATCGTGAGCAAACATTACATTTCAAATAATGACCCGAATTAATGGAGCATTGGGTTTTGTATTGAAATGGAAACGAGTTGAATGCAATAAAATGGGTATTGTAAGAAATCGTTTATTTTCTAAGTAACTGTCATTTATAATGCTAATAATGTCCAATTCTGTTGAGTTCAATGCATTGATGTTGCTGAAGCAAAAAAGTTTGGCTGTGTAATATCGGTATTATTTTAGATTGTACCGTTTTGGGAGAATACTGAATCCACACCAGGAAAATGTCTGGGTGTGGAAGTCTTGGAATTACATTCCTTTTGAGAAATTTGGCCTTTCTGTTTTAACAGACTTCGCATCCGACTCATAGCATAGCTTCGATTACATAGCTAGTGCTACGATCCTATTGACACAACAGGAATAATATATTCTACTTATTCGAAGATGATAATGAAAGTCAATAAGAATGCAATAACCTGAGTTATTGAGGTTGGAGTAAAGTCGTTTTGTAGTTTGTTTAAAAAATGGAAAAAACCGAGTTTCGTGTTTTGATAAAACATTGTTTTTTAATAGGTAAAAACACCGTGCAAGCGAAACAATTAATTGCAAAAGGTTATCCGGACTCTTGTCCATCAAAAGCAACGATTTGTCGGTGGTTCGCCGAGTTCAAACGTGGTCGTACAGACACAAATGACGCGGAACGCTCGGGTAGACCTGTGGAAGCCGTTACACCGGAAAATGTGAGTGAAGTGACAAAAATTATAATGAAAGATCGTAAAGTGAAGCTCCGTGAGATTGCTGAGATGACACAGAAATCATATGGAAGTGTATTTACTATCCTTCATGAAAAATTGAGCATGAAAAAAGTTTTTCCAAGTGGGTGCCGCGATTGAGACAATGCACCCTGCCACAAGTCGATGAAAACAATGGCGAAATTGAACGAATTGGGCTTTGATCTGCTTCCCCACTCCTCATACTCGCCAGATTTAGCCCCCAGTGACTACTGGCTTCTTGCTGATCTTAAAAAAATGCTCCAGGGAAAAAGATTTGGCTCAAATGAGGAGGTCATCGCTGAAACTGAAGCTTATTTTGAAGCGAAAGATAAATTTTTTTATAAACATGATATTGAAAAAATGGAAAAACGTTGGAACCATTGTATCACCCTAAAAGGTGATTATGTTGATGAATAAAAAAAAATTTGCAAAAAAAATGTTGTTTCCATTGTTAGTCTCGGGACTTATTGATCCATGTGTTACATATAGCCTCATGTTAGTCATTCATAATTACTCATGATTTATAGCTCTAGTGTAAGAGTAATCACTAACAATAACGATTGAATTAGCATATATTCAAAGGGTGAAGGATTCAAAAATCCACTACGTCCAGTCTTTTTACAAGCCAATATAACGAGAGGTAATCCCATCATTGAAAAAAGTTCTTGTTTCTATGTGTCCGTTTTTCTTGGTATGCATTGTGCGACGGTTCGTTCAACTGAAGCGGATAAAATTTTGCGCGCATTTTATGACGCTACATTTCACCTTAAGGGCATCATTTTTAACATTTGCAGAAATTTTTCAAACACGCTGTGCGCTGTGAACAACTACGATCTTAACCGTGGTTATGGTCGACAAACAAATGCAACAAACACCGTAAATAAATTCAACCTAGTTTTAAATTATTGATCATTGTACAACACATCGCAATGTTAGAAGCCCTGCGCAAGCGTTTTCACTCTAAGTATGAAATGTTTAAATGTAAACTCACCTGAAAACCTGAACACGATTTTCGTCATTTTAACTACACTCGCTGTAAAACACAATAACTCCTCTCGAATAGCGACCGGTATTAAAAAATATTAAAATGAATGCCACTGTGACTATATGCAACACCCTGATGTTATCTTGGTTTTCACTAAACTATGCTTTATGTCTTAATTTCTGCTTTTACACGAACGCTGGTGTCCAAGTTTGATTACGGTGTTACACAGTCGCCCATGGATCAGCACCCTCGCAAGTTGAATTAAGAAGCTCCTGTGGAATGAAGACGGAAAATGATTACACTCGTCATAGTCCTGAGACTTTTGGTAAATTCAAAATCAAAATGGTACATTCAAATTATAGTTAATGGAACAAATAAAGCTCAAAAGAAACAGTATAATTTTTTTTCGTATTACTTATACATATTGAACCCATCTACGATCACAAGATTTCATACGAGATTTAACTTATAAGTCACATAACCCGCAAAGTGATAAAAATACGCAAACGATGCATTTTCAGCGGTATGATGATACATACAGTATGAATAACAATAATAAGAATGTGTGGTAGCTTCGCGCGCCTGACTTCACGAACGACTCAATAAACTCAGGTTAAATGCTCGTACGGTTCGTGTGATAGACGCGGTTAAACGTATGTTTCATATGCAATAATAGGAAATTTGAAACTGTGTTAACCATGTTCAGGATTTCGGTCTACGATATCAACATATATCAAATATTAAATAAACTCTATGTGAATTTAGCTAAGAAAGTAATCACAACGAAATTAAAATAGGATGCATGAGTAATAGCAAAATAATAAATTACATTTACATATCAGTATAATATAATCAGTTTGGTATTTTATGCTGGTTAGGGTTGCACACGATGCTAATAAAACAAAATCAATCAGTGCTGAAAAAATTCGTTATCACAATGGTGACTCGAGCTTACATTGAGACAACACATATATAACGTCCACCCAACGACGATTGTCGCTAATTGAATCATAACAAGTATCATGACTGCCGAACCCTTTCAGTATCATTGGAAATTGATTTCATGAAAATGTAAACAAAAGTTATCGCCCTATCACCCGGCGATGAGCAAGTGATAGACGACAATATTTGTCTCATTCGACATTCAGTTGAGCATCAACGGTATCATATACATTCCTGAGAATCATCGTCAACCGGGACGATTGGGCCCTTCCAATTATATGCAGGGGCCAGCGCCCTGGGGAACAACTCTTTGTTTAATTTAATAAGTAAAATGTTTTCCAACGTATCTTTCCCAAGGGCAGTGCGTTGATTAGAGAGAACCAAGGCAGGGACACGGACACAACGTTTCGTTCACACTGTTGATCATCCTCTATCACATCCGACTCATCCAGCTCATCTATCTTCATACCATCAGCCTGCTGCTCTGTAGGCATTACGTACGTATCATTGTTTAATTTTCTAACCGTTGTCACCATATTAGCCCCATTGTCGCATGTCACGGAAAATATGTTCTCAAGAGATAGCCCATAGTCGGCCAAAGTATCCATAACTTTTGATTTCAAGAACGCCGCCGTTTGACTTTCTTTGATTTCGATCATACCAAGGGTAAGAATGACCACCTGCTCGTCTAGGGCATACAGTACATTGATGCCTAAGATATGGCGATTGTGTCGGGCAGCAGAATCTATTTTCAAGCAGACGAGCTTGCCTTTCATCTCATCTATCAACATTTCTTTCAGACGACAGGCAGTCTTCGAGAGATGACATTTCATTGTGACACGGTTCAAAGTGCACCCAAGAGTCGTTGTAATCGGTTTCAGTAAGTCTTTGAAGCCTTTCCACTCGAAGCAGGAAATAGGAAGATGATGGAAGGTCGTCAGCTTAACTGCTGACGCAATTAGTAACTGCCGGTCAATAGCTATTAAACGCTTAGGAATTACTCTTGCCTTCTTCTCCATTTGATAGGTGATTGTAAGGAGATTGTTTGCACATGCACGTTCCGTATGTACGGTACGAAAGTGACGAATGAAGTTGCCAGGGGCATATTTACTCTGGACGTATGGACATCCTGATGCGGGATAGATGTTGCAGATAGCTTTATCGCCCTGTCTTACTACCAATGACGACGCAATGTCCGTCAGTGACCACTGCAGCTTATTGCGGCCTGCTCTAGTTGTAGGTGCCATCGTATAAACACCACACAAAATTTAGTCGTTAATGGATTAACTCTAAATACGCTCCTCTATCTAAACACACACACACTTGATAAATACTTCTTTGATCAATATTAAATTCGCACTATATCACTATAACCTTGTCTGAACCGGATTCGTTCGGAATACGATACGAAACCTGACAGACTCTCCCTGTTTCACATATGGTAGTGCCGTCCCCGCTCTGTCGAATGCAATTGACGTGAGCGTAGTACGCGGGATAGGTGATAAGCTACGAACATAGGGGCAATGCCTATCCGTGCGGGATATGTGAGCTCGTACATGGGTAACATGCTAGAAGGCCGCAGCATGAGAGGATACGCTTAGTAAACCGGGTTGACCGGTTGCAACTTGGTCACATTTGTATTGACGTCGTGAAAGTACGTCGCAAACTACCAGAACTCACCATATGTCGTTACGTCCGTTTACCATAGTAAGCCGTGACAACGATTTTAAAAAATGCCTCTCGGTACGAACCATCACCATGGACACGTATATGGGCGGTCCGCTGTCTATGCCGCATCGATAGGTGTTAACGGTTAACACTGTATACATAACTACCGACGCGTATACGGGAGCGGTTCGCTGCATATGCATCGCTGTTAGGCGTTAGCCATAGAAACGTTCTCAACCAACCACCAATCTCAAACCACTTGTACACTTAACAAATGTTACGACATGTACGACCCAGAACTTTACATCACTGGGTCGATGTGATCAAGAGATGGAAACTTGGTCAAGTAACCCGGTTGCAAAAACATTTGCACACTATACGTACCACCAGATTTTTTTACTGTCAGTAAAACTGTCAAGAAACCCGGTTGAAAAAACATTTGCACACTATACGTACCACCAATTTTTTTTACTGTCTGTAAAACTTTTCGCACTATATCACTAACATATACCATATAGTGGTATAGTGCGACATTTTATGTCTCTTGCAAACTGATTCTACTCTGGTTATCGGTCCCGTGGATAGTACATGACCTAGTGGAGGTATCGTACTAGGACTGTATAGCTTGTCTCGAGCGTCTTGATCGTTCGATGACGTGCGTAATTTTTTTAAATTTTTTATTTACCATACATCACCATACTCGCCTAAAATGTTCCCATCAGTTTGCATATGATGTACCATGAATTGCCCTTGTAGTGAGATACATCCCCATACCTGCCTTAGACGTTCCCATCAGTTTGCCGTATGATATACCATCAATGGCCCTTGTAGTGGTATACATCCCCATACCTGCCTTAGACGTTCCCATCAGTTTGCCGTACGATGTACCATTAATGGCCCTTGTAGTGGGCATGTCAGCTCAAGCGCCTTCTACGTTCTGGTCGGTCTGCCGGTAGTATACGGTTCCGCTTGTTGCGGTGGACCGACGCAGTAAAGTTATTACAAATTATGATAAAGTTGGCCTGTTTTGGCCACCAAACTATCTATAGGGGGACCACATTTCGGAACGTATGGGTCGATAATATTGACTTTTGAGTCCAAAAAATGCATTTTGAGCGTATGGTCAATTTGGTCCGGAGGGGGTGCATGTCATGTGAGTGGATCAACCATGGTGCGGTACACTACAGTAGGTTTGGTTTGGCGGGACAGGGAGGCATAATGGCTATATGAGCGAGTGCAACCATGATGTTGTACACTACGGTTTGGCTGGACAGGTACGAACAGGGAGGCATAATGGCTATATGAGCGAGTCCAACCATGATGTGGTACACTATGGTTTGGTCGGAGGAGGTAAAAGTAAATGGTCGATCGGTTGGTTACACAGACGGAAGCGTGTTCTGTCGCTCTGTCGAACCGACTCCGGCTAATGCGAAGAGGATTTAGGTGTCTGATGAATGTTATACGGCTACCACGTTATATGCGATAGCTAACGACAGTAGCAGGTATTATGATTCGTCCTGATTGGTGTACCATCATCAACCATGGGCAGTGGTCGAACCGTAGTCGGCCGTCAAAGATGGGAATCTTTTTTCGATTATTTTGCTTGACCTCTAGCACCGCGTACCATCGGGGTACGGCTAGTGTCTCATACGAACACGAATGTGCGAATGAAACACGTTGTGGTGAAATTCGATGGCACGGGATTTCGTATCCCAAGCCGTACATTATCTCTTGACACGAGAAGGGGAAGGATAGCTATTTGATAGCTACCAAAGAACGGTGTAGAACGAAGGCGGCCATACCATAGTTCATACCAGATTTAACGGCTCATCACTGACTGACTGACCCGACGAATTCTGGTTGATTCTACCAGTAATATACGCTTGTCTCAAAGGTTAAGGCATGCATGTCTAAGTACAAACAGATTTAATGTGAAACCGCATAAGGCTCAGTATAACAGCTATAATTTACAAGATCATTTAACTAGTTAATAATTAATGCTCATTTAGTCGGGATTATGGATTGAAATGGTTCACCACCCGTCGCTACTACCGATGGGTTATTTAGTGAGGTCTCTGAAGGTGAACATTTGCTAGTCCTTCGAGATTACATTTAGATCGCTGAAGTTGAACTTGATGATTCAGAGGAAATAAAGGTCGTAACAAGGTTTCCGTAGGTGAACCTGCGGAAGGATCATTACAGTATTGATTTGTTGTGAACAACACACACAAAACCATCATACCTCTCTCGTACGCACAAATAGTTTGTGTTGAGAGAACGAAAATCACGCTACACGCATGTGTGTTTCTATTTTATTCCTACTCTTGGGCGCCAAATGCGTGCTCGTATACGAGGCTACGATGTACTGTACACGCTCACTCGGTCTCGCAGATCGACTGTGGAGTGCGGTGTGGTATCATCAATTGTGCAACCGTGAGCCCGTGCGCGTGGATGCCCACAACAACAGTGTAGGTAAGCTTGTAAAACCCTAAGCAGGGGATCTCTCGGCTCGTGGATCGATGATGACCGCAGCTATATGCGCGTCAGAATATGAACTGCAGGACACATGAACACCGACAAGTTGAACACATATCGCACAGCGTATAACGTTACGATGTACACATTTTTGAGTGCCTATATTTATCGATTCAACTATACGTGCCCATGCACGTATGCGTAGTGACGTTTTCCTACTATGGTGGTAAAACGTTCAAGCTAGTCAGAAATCGATTTTATCGCATTGCGCGATACAGGCTATCGATGGTTGATGCACATACATCGCATACTCCAGCCTGGCTTGGATACCCCCCTGATGTGTGTAGGCAGTGCATCGACATTTGACCATCCGACGAATAAGTAGGCCTCAAATAATGTGTGACTACCCCCTAAATTTAGGCATATTAATCAATGTTGCTCGAATATCAAGTAGTTCAACGTTGTTCGAGACTCTCATATTCAAAGGCAGTATAATCACAGCGAGGATGCGTGAATGAATTAGTTACACGAAGAATATTTGCAACATTGATATTAATAAGGGGATGAAAAGAAACTAACAAGGATTCCCTGAGTAGCTGCGAGCGAAACGGGAGAATCTCAGCACGTAGAGGTGATATGCAACGCGTTTCTATCTTATTCCGTGTACTGGAAATTTTGTTATCTACCATAATCAGCGGAACCTGGTTCAAGTTCAACTAGAATGTGGCTTTTACTCCCATAGAGGGTGATAGGCCCGTAGAACGACGCTGATGGTAGAAAATTTTTCCATGGGGTCGTGTTGCTTGATAGTGCAGCACAAAGTGGGAGGTAAACTCCTTCTAAAGATAAATATCACCACGAGACCGATAGCGAACAAGTACCGTAAGGGAAAGTTGAAAATCACTCTGAATAGAGAATCAAAAAGTGCTTGAAACTGCCTAGTGCTCAAGCCCGTTGAACTCGATTATCCGAAGCAGAGCTACTGGCCTGTGGTTGACACACAGGTCATTTACGCTCTTACTTTCAATAGGACATTGCGATCCATTACGAACAGTTTTGCTGGTTCACACTTGCAAATCACCCGACATCGGTCCCTTGGTGTTAGTTGCTTGTCCCATCGTAGCGATGTTCAGTTTTGAAGGCCTATGTCGCGAGCTGGGTCTTACTGCACGTGGTGTACCGTTGGGTACGTGATGGATACGAACACCGTCCCCTATGCCCCCGCATACACCCTCAGTCTGGGTTGACGGACTGTTTATCGGAAATGATAAAATTGAGGTACCTTCGGGACCCGTCTTGAAACACGGACCAAGAAGTCTATCTTGCGCGCAAGCCAATGGTGCCGTTTTCCGTTTCCGCGGTAACGCACACTGAAAAACCATAGGCGTAAAAAACATAACTCTCTCGTTGTGCGGGATTACTTGTGAGACTCTCTGTTGTATCGTGGTGCTAAATAGACGACGCATCATAGATACCATAAAAGGTGTTATTAGGTGTTATGACAGCAGGACGGTGGACATGGAAGTTGTCATCCGCTAAGGACTAAAATGGATGGCGCTCTAGTCGTTTGTCTATACATTATCGCTGGCGTACAAGTGGTGCGGTTCGCCCAGGGTGCCGCACTTTGAGACGTCAGTGAGTAGGAGGGTCTGGTGGTGTGCGTTGAAGTGCCTGGCGTAAGCCGACATGGAGCCGCCACTAGCACAGATCTTGGTGGTAGTAGCAAATATTCGAATGAGATCTTGGATGACTGAAGTGGAGGAGGGTATCGTGTTAACAGCAGTTGAACACGAATTAGCCAATCCTAAGCTCTATGGGAAATCTGATATGTATTAAGCATTTAACCAAATACACCACCGCCGTGCCGTGTGTTGATGCAACATCCACTAGTATATATTAAACGAGCGAAAGGGAATCCGGTTACTATTTCGGAGTATGTTGAGTATACGTTTGCATTGGTATGCTTACTGGAAACGATTGTGCCTTTGTAATCATGGTAACATGAATCTTTTCTTCGAGGCACTAACGGGAGGTATCGGAAGAGTTATCTTTTCTGTTTAGCAGTCATACTGACCACGGAATTCTTTCACAGACAGATGTGCTTGGATAGACTGCAAGAGCATGGTTTTTACAGCTGTGTCGATGCACTCTCCTTGGTCCATGAAAATCGAAGATTGGGACACGCAAACTCTCAAAAGCTTGTACCGAATCCGCAGCAGGTCTCCAAGATGTAGAGTCTCTAGTGGATAGAATAATGTAGGTAAGAAAGGTCGGCCAATTGGATCCTGTTGAGCTTGACTCTAGTCTGGCATTGTAAGGCGATATAAGAGGTGCAGAATAGGTGGAAGCTTGGGTAAAATATTATCTCCCGAGCACCAATGAGATACCACCATTCTTACTGTTGCCTTACATACATGATCAGGTGGAACAAGTGCTGGGGTTATTGCAACCTCTTGGCGTACGGTTTCTTGTTCCGCGTTCAGCCATGTCGTCATTTCTGGTGCTTCAGATGGTACCTCCACAGGTTCGGCCACGCGACATCCCTTTGTATGTCCTGGCTGCCCAGACGAGATCGAAACGGCTGAACACGACTTGTTCGCATGTTCCCGTTTCGCGGCTCAAAGGGGTGAGCTACTGGAGGCATGCGGCATGGACACCAAACTGGAAAATCTGATCCAGAGAATGTGCCACTGCGTAGAGAACTGGAACGCAGTGTCGAACGCGGTATCCCAAATTGCGGGCATATTGCAGCGGAAATGGAGTGCGGACCAACAACAGGCAGCCGCTAGATATTTCGGCGGGAGCTAGTCGAATAGCCGCCACAACACCGATTCGACTCGTCGAGGCGCCAGCGAACCGGAAGCCATGCTCCAACCGGAATCGCGGGACCGACCTCGGCACTCCATCGGGTGTCCCGTGTGATGTAAGAGACTCGGTGTCAGGAGATTCTCCTTCGCCGGGGAACTCTCCATCGGAGTAGTCTAGATCCTTTGTCGGGGACTAGATGAGTAGATCGTCGCGTGGTACCGCTAGGATCGTCTGAGCACCAGTGAACCGGAAGTTACGCTCCAACCGGAATCATTGGATCGACTTAGACATCCTTTCGGTCGGGTCGTAGACGCGTACCGTAAGCGTCGGTTCGGGAGGATTTCCCTCGTCGGGGAACCCTCCGGCGGTGTAGACTAGATCTTATGGTTGGAGACTTCGTCATCCAACTGGTCGATCCCTCGAGAGCAGGATGCTGATCCCCATTCTGCATAAATCTGGGGAGAGTGCTGTGAGCACCAATAGCCTTCCACCCCGAAGTAATACCTAGCGGTGGCGTCGAGGGGGTAGGGTTCGAGATCCAAGGTGTTTTAGTGGGTAGTTCCAATCAACAGTTGGGTTGTCCTTTGAAGAGTCCCACACTCCGTTCGTAAATGCATTTCACCTTGTAAAAAAAAACTACCCGGTGATGTCGTCCGCGAATCCGACTATCTTGACACCCGGAGGGAGCCTCAACTTCAGTACTCCATACTACCTTACCTAACAGCTATAGGCCTGGAGTGTCCTTTGCTATATCAAGCATACATCTCCACATAAATCGGACCATGGCTGCTCGTCTCCAGCCACTCAAGACACGGATGCTTCTGAGATCACCCTCCACTTGATCGATCCACCTTGCTCGCTGCGCTCCTCTTCTTCTTGTACCAGTCGGATTAGATTCAAGAACCATTTTCACTGGGCTGTCGTCCGACATCCTTATGACATGCCCAGCCCATCGTAGACGTCCGATTTTAGCTGTCCGTACGATAGGTGGTTCTCCTAGCAACTGTTGCAATTTGTCATTCATACGCCGTCTCCACGTTCCGTCTTCCATCTGCACTCCGCCATAGATGGTCCTCAGTACCTTCCTTTCGAAAACACTGAGGGCGCGTTGGTCCTCTGCCAACATAGTCCAGGTCTCGTGGCCATAGAGAACAGCCGGTCTAATTAGCGTTTTGTAGATGGACAATTTCGTGCGCTGGCGTACTTTTCTCGATCGCAGGGTTTTTCTGTGTTCAAAGTACGCACGATTTCCTGCCAAAATACGTCTATGAATTTCTTCGCTGGTGTAATTATCGGCGGTCACCAGTGAGCCCAAATACACGAACTCGTCAACCACCTCGATATCGTCACCGTCTATCAATATTCGTGGTGGGAAGCGTAGTGTTTCTTCTCTAGAGCCTCTTCCTCTCATGTTTTTTGTTTTCGACGCATTTATGCCAGTCCGATACGCCTAGCTTCAGCTCTCAGTCCGATGTAGGTTTCCGTCATCTTCTCAACGTTACGTGTCACAATATCAATATCGTCAGCGAAGCCGAAAAGTTGTACGGACTTTCGGAAGATCGTGCCACTCGTGTCGATCCTCGCTCTTCGAATCACACCTTCCAGGGCAATATTGAACAAGATACAAGAAAGTCCATCACCTTGACGTAGCCCTCTCCGAGATTCTAAGGGACTCGAGAGCGTTCCAGATACTCGGACGTAGCACATCACTCTATCCATCGTTGCTTTCAACAATCGCGTCAGTTTATCCGGGAAACCGTATTCGTGCATGATCTGCCATAGCTGTTCTCGATTGATTGTGTCGTATGCCGCTTTGAAGTCAATGAATAGGTGATGCGTGGGTACGTTGTATTCACGACACTTCTGGAGTACTTGTCTTATCGCGAATATGTGATCCGTAGTGGCGCGGGCTCCAGTAAATCCCGCTTGGTACGGCCCTACGAATTCCTTAGCTATTGGTGATAGACGACGGTAAAGGATTTGGGAGAGTACCTTGTAGGCGGCGTTCAGCAATGTGATTGCGCGGTAATTGCAACAGTCTAGCTTATCGCCCTTTTAGTAGACGGGACATACCACTCCATCCATTTATTCCTGCGGTAGAGTCTCCTTCTCCCAAATCCTAGAAATCATCCAGTGCAGCGCTCTAGCCAGTGCTTCTCCTTCATGTTTGAGTAGCTCGCCTGGCAACTGGTCATTGCCAGCGGCTTTGTTGTTCTTCAGCTTGCCGATCTCCTCAATTATCTCCGACAGATCAGGGGCTGGGAATCTGTCGTCGGCAGAGCGTGCACTCAGATTGATTCCTGTACCGTTCTCTGTATCTTGTGCTTCGCCATTCAGATGCTCGTCATAGTACTGTTTCCACCTGTCGATCACCTCACGTTCGTTCGTGAGAAGGTTACCACTGGTATCTCTGCACATTTCGGCCTGTGGCGTGTAGCCTTTACGTGAGCGGTTCACCTTTTCATAGAACTTCCGTGTATCATTTACGCGGTAGAGCGGTTCCATCGCTTCGCGATCTTGGTCTTCCTGGTCGCGCTTTTTCCTCCGGAAAACAGTGTTCTGTCTGTTCCGTGCCTGTCTGTATCGTTCCTCGATCGCCCTCGTGCGGTGTTGCAGCATCCTCGCACTTGCTGCATTCTTCTCTTCGACCAACTGCTGACATTCGCCGTCAAACCAGTCATTTCCTCGATTCGATAACCTCGTACCTAGAACGGTTGTAGCAGTGCTACCCACGGCGGACCTTATGTTCCTCTAGCCGTCTTCAAGAGTCGCCGCGCCAAGCTGCTCTTCCGTTGGTAGCTCTACCTCCAGTTGTTGCGCGTATTCCTCTGCAGTACGAATGCTACGTAGCTGCTTGAGATTGAGTTCCGGTGTTCCTGTGCGACGAGTATTGTGCACCGTCGATAGTTTTGAGCGCATACAAACCGCGACAAGGTAGTGGTTAGAATTAATGTTGGCACTGCGGTAAGTGCGGACATTGATGACGTCGGAGAAGAATCGCCCGTCGATGAGAACGTGGTCGATTTGATTTGCCGTATGTTGATCAGGTGATCTCCAGGTGGCTTTGTGGATATCTTTGCGGGGGAAGAAGGTGCTTCGAACTACCATTCCTCGGGAGGCTGCAAAGATTACGCATCGTTGACCGTTGTCGTTTGTTACCGCAAGCAGGTTCTCCAGCCCGATCACGGGCCTGTACATTGCCTCCTAGCCTACCTGAGCATTCATGTCGCCGATGACGAGTTTTACATACCACAGTGGACAGCTGTCGTAGGTTTGCTCGAGCTGCGCGTAGAATGCTTCCTTCTCGTCATCGGGTCTCGTGTCATGTGGGCAGTGCACGTTGATGATGCTGTAATTGAAGAAACGGCCCTTGATCTTCAATACACATATTCTATCACTGATTGGCTGCCACCCAATCACGCGCTGGTGCATCTTGCCCAAAACTACGAATCCCGTTCCTAGAACGTTGGTTGTGCCACAGCTCTGGTAGAAGGTAGCCGATCGATGCCCACTTTTCCACACCTTCTGTCCCGTCCAACAAAGTTCCTGCAGTGCTACGACATCGAAGCCACGGATTTGAAGCTCATCATGCAGCATTCGGTCGTATCCTGGGAACCCAAGCGATTTGCAGTTCCATGTGCCAAGCATCGAATCGTAGTCTTTTGTTCGTTGCGTAGGTCGTTGCCGATTATTCCAAGTCGTATTTCCTACTTGATCGTTCGAAACATATGTTTTCCGGGCGGCTTGTTGAGCCTGCACCAACCTCCTGTCTCGCCGGAGGGCCATCGTGTCAGCACTGTTTAGAGTCCCACACTGACACAAGGACGGTAATCAGCCGCTCCTAACATGGAGAACAGACGCTGTTTCGGGCCGGCCCAACATGGGAAACAGACGCTCGGGTAGGCTCGTTCTCTGTAAAGAGAGGGCAAGCCCCCCTTTCCCTGTCAGCATACGACCAAGGTCCCAATGGGGTTGGTTACCCGATCTTTCCTATGGTTGCTCGTACCCCAGCCGGCACCGCGGGGAGGTAGGGATAGAAGTTACTGGACAAGAGGCTAAGAACCACATTGGGGCCTGAATTGCGCATTGTCCAGTCGTTTACCAACCAGTACTCCATCGTACATCATATGAACACAGGGTAGTCTGAGAGGATCTACATTTCGATCCTCTCAGACTACCCGCTGTCAATATAATGTACGATGAAGAACTGAGGTTGAGGCTTCCTCCGGGTGTCAAGATAGTCGGACTTGATAGTCGGACTAGAGGACTGGCTGCGTAGCAGGAAACTGCAACTCGCGCACCACAAAACAGATGTGATGGTGGTAAACAACCGCAAATCGGAACAGGAGGAGTTGGTACATGCCGGAGATTGCATGATCCCCTCCAAAAGATCACTGAAGCAATTGGGTGTGATGCTTGACGACAAACTCAGCTTCAGAAAGCACGTTGAATATGCCTGCAAGCGCGCATCAAAAGCGATCGCGGCGCTCTCACGATTGATGGCCAATAGCTCGCCTGTGCGCTCCAGTAAACGTAAGTTACTGGCAGGAGTGGCAGTTTCGATTCTCAGGTACGGCAGCCCGGTATGGGCGTCGGCACTTGGTGTGGAACGCAACGCACAGATGCTGGAGAGTACGCATAGACTGATGTGTCTTCGCGTGATCAGTGCATACCGCACTGTATCGAGGGATGCGGACTGCGTGGTTGCAAGTATGATGCCTATCGGTCTGATAGTGAAGGAAGACGCGGAGTGCTACATCATGCGAGGTGACCGGAACGCCGCTTCTCTACGCAGATGGCAACAAGAGTGGGAGATGGGGACGGGTATAGCTTGATGGGATAGTCGATGCCTTTCACGCAGCCCGCCTGGGTTCGATTCCCAACCCCGCACATAAGGTCAGAAAGATTTTCTGGTCCGAAGAGGCGAATGACCTAAGATGTTAAAGCCTCTATAATTGAAACAAAAAAAAGAGTGGGAGAGCTCAACCAAGGGTAGGTGGACACATCGACTCATACCTAGGGTCTCGAGTTGGTTAGATAGACCTCACGGAGAAGTAAACTTCGGCCTGACGCAATTCCTCACAGACCACGGGTGCTTCAGATGGTACCTCCACAGGTTCGGCCACACGACATCCCCTGTATGTCCTGGCTGCCCAGACGTGATCGAGACGGCAAAACACGTTTTGTTCGCATGTTCCCGTTTCGCGGCTCAAAGAAGAGAGCTACTGGAGGCATGCGGCATTGACACCACACCGGAGAACCTGATCCAGAGAATGTGCCACTGCGTAGAGAACTGGAACGCAGTGTCGACCGCGGCATCCCAAATTGCGGGCATAGTGCAGCGGAAATGGAGTGCGGAACAACAACAGGCAGCCGCGTGCAACCGTAGTAGGCTCAAGAGGTATCAGCGAATAAACGTCGGTCCGGGGGAACCTTCTTCGCCGGGGAGCTCTTCGTCGGAGTAGTCAAGATACATCGCCGGAGTAGTCTAGATCCATCGTCGGGGACTAGACGAGTAGCACGTAAAACTGTAAAGATCGTCGGGGCGCCAGTGAACCGGAAGCTATCCTCAAACCGGAATCACTGGATCGACCCAGGCATCCTCTCGGTCGGGCGTTGACGGGTATCGAAAACGTCGGTCTCGGGAGAGCCTCCTTCGTCGGGGAAAGTCGGTGTAGGGTAGATCTTTCGGCGGGGGCTAGTCGAGCAGTCGCCACAACACCGATTCGAGTCGTCGAGGCGCCAACGAACCGGAAGCCATGCTCCAATCGGAATCGCCGGACCGACCTCGGCACTCCTTTTGGTGTCCCGTGTGGTGTAACAGAGAACCCGGTGTCCGGAGAACTTCCTTCGCCGGGGAACTCTCCATCGGAATAGTCTAGATCCTTCGTCGGAGACTAGACGAGTAAATAGTGGCGTATTACCGCTAGGATCGTCAGGGCAATAGTGAACCGGAAGCTATTCTCCAACCGGAATCACTGGATCGACCCAGGCATCCTCTCGGTCGGGCGTTGACGGGAATCGAAAGCGTCGGTTTCGGACGGGCCTCCTTCGTCGGGGAACTCTCCGTCGGTTTAGGCTAGATCCTTCGGTGGGGGCTAGTCGAGTAGTTGCCACAACGCCGATTCGAGTCGTTGAGGCGCCAGCGAACCGGAAACCATACTCCAACCGGAATCGCGGGACCGACCTCGGCACTCCATCGGGTGTCCCGTGTTGTGTAAGAGACTCGGTGTCGGGAGATTCTCCTTCGCCGGGGAACTCTCCGTCTGAGTAGTCTAGATCCTTTGTCGGGGACTAGATGAGTAGATCGTACCGTGGTACCGCTAGGATCGTCTGAGCGCCAGTGAACCGGAAGTCACGCTCCAACCGGAATCATTGGATCGACTTAGGCATCCTTTCGGTCGGGTCGTAGACGCGTACCGTAAGCGTCGGTTCGGGAGGATTTCCCTCGTCGGAAAACCCTCCGTCGGTGTAGACTAGATCTTTTGGCGGAAACTAGTCGAGTAGTTCCGCGACGTAGCATCAGTTCTGGGTCGTCGAGGCACCAGTGAACCGGAAGTTACCCTCCAGTCGGCATCACTGGACCGACCTAGTCATCCAACTGGTTGATCCCTCTAGAGCAGGATGCAGATCCCCATTCTGCATAAATCTGGGAAGGTTGTTGTGAGCACCAATAGCCTTCCACCCCGAAGTAATACCTAGCGCTGGTGTCGAGGAGGTAGGGTTGGAGATCCAAGGTGTTTCAATCAACAGTTGGGTAGTCCTGTGGAGAGTCCCACACTCCGTGCGTAAATGCATTTCACCTTGTAAAAAAAAGACTACCCTTGCTTGGAGGTTGTGTTGTGCTGTGTGTCGTCGCATTTTGAATATTTGACGACTTCTGAGATGGCGACTACCCACATAGCGTTTTGGCTACCTGGGCAGCCATGGCCACCAGACGGCTACCAAAATTGATTCAGTGACGGTTGTCAAATCCAATTTGACAAAACAAAGTCGCCTGTATCTAAGTTAGCCGAGCGTTTTCATCTTCTCACCTTCGCTGAAAATGTCAAATATTTCAATGTGGAAAAATCCTGGTGGATACGGTTGTATCGTTTGAGTTGTATATCTGGCAGCGGTGAGGCAGTCGGTCACCAGAATGTCTCCCAGCCATATTTTTCCAGCTGGCAGCGTTTAGTCAGCCATCTGGCAGCCATGCGTATGCGGGCATTTATCACTTCTTCAGAAACGTCAAACGCTCATAAGCGTTGCCAATCTAGGATCCAGTTTTGAAAATTTCTTCAACTATTTTAAATGTTTAACATGACTAAAATCTGAGAATGGCATTACTATTTATAAAAAATTCAGAATGTTTAGAAATATCCGTTTGAATGTATTTTTTTCAAAACCATGGTCAACCCTACTATCTGTGACAAAGAGTAATCGATGCAGAATGGATTGAGAAATCCATTATTATGGTAGCCCTTCCCATTGTATTTTGTTGAATCTTAATAAACATTGAAAAAGGCTATATTTTAAAATGACAGTTTCTCTTTATTTATTATCAATTTTGATTATTATCAAATATTCCTCTAATTATCAGTAATTTCTTCAGTACAGATAGAAAAATGATGGTTTTAGTAATAGTTCTGTTTACAGTGTTAGAGTGAAGGATTGCTAACAGCACCATCATAATCGTCAGAAAAAGTGACCTAAGAAATACTTTCATTGGTAGATAGGACATTTTCTAGTATTTGTCTCAAGTATGAATAAAAACAATTAGGTTTTTAAGCGTCACTGGTAACCTCAATCCAATGAACACATTTTGACAGTTCAGCAGTACTGTTTGTGAACATAGATTTTTTTGTTTGTCTGTTGACAAATTGGATGAGACCATTTACAGCCCATATAGCCTAAATAGAGTTTTAAAACAATTGTTCACGATTGGATACGGGTTGTTTTTGAGATTTATTAAATGAAAGTCACTAGTTGCAAAATGTAAAGATGATTGTTTGAGATGTGTTCTTCGATTTTTGTTTATACTTATTTGTAAACAATACCGCTGAACTGTCAAGGATGAATTCTTGTTCATTTATGACGTCACGATTAAAAATCTAATCATCGTGAACTTATTGTGAAACAAATATAAAAAGAAAGGAAATAGAAGTAATAATAACATCCCTCTTAGAAAAAAACGTTCAACGGTGGTCCTTCATTGGTCCAATACTTTGGATCATTTGTCCAATGAAAGATCAATCAATCGTTCAACGGGAGGCCAACACGGGACCTTCGTTTGCCGATTTTGAAACAGACTGTTGTACCGAAAGCCATTTTTTTCGTTCAACAAACCCAGCAGACAAAGGTGCATTGTTGATCCATTTTTAATATGAGGAGTTGGAGCCCCGTTGGAATTTCTGAAGTTTTTACCACTCATTTTTTTAAACTAACACTACGTATCTGCACAATACTTCTACTTCACGTAGAATAACAACAAATTGTTTTTCTATGTAATTTTCACACTATTTTTGCAAGAGAAAAAAGAACAACAAACCGTTCCAGCAAACTGAACGAATATTTTGTGCAATATGTCGTTCAACAAGCCTTCAAAGACCAACAAAATTTTACGGCCTGCTGAGAGGGATGTACTTGGTAAACGTTTTGGATATCTACAGGTGAGTTTCTGTTATACCGAAAGTTATTTAATCGACACCATTACTAGCGTTTTTGCTTAATTGCTAGCAGTTCATCGGCGCTCGTGCTAACAAATTTTTTTTGTTGCAGCAATTGACCGCAGTGTAGAAGTCTGATAAAAAAAACCTGTTCGGTATCGATAACAGCACCGTTCGTGCGTATTTGACACGCTGTATAGGAGAGGTTGCCTATCAATTGTTCTGATAGGCACTGATACAAAGAGCTCGAGGTCGAACACTGAGAATAATTTCTTTTAGCAAAGTGGGACAGTTGATCCTATCGTTCAAAACATCCGCTACAATTAAGGTGCGGTATAGGTCGTGGTTTGCGTTGTGTCGACTCGATTCTATGAGCACCGTTACGATAATGAGGGCTTCAAACTACCTAGCAATATTGAAGAGTTGAATCTAAAAACGAACAGTAAAGAGACTTCAAACAGTGCACACCAGTGAAGTGTTTTTAAACATACCTCATCACGAATCTTAGGCTAGGAATGTCAGCGGTTTATTTTTACAAAACCACCACAAACTTTGCTGTTACCATGAGAATACATTTTAATATAATGTTATAAACTATTCATTGCAATTTTCGTAACAACTAAAATTGTTCTATTATTTGAAACATTTTTTCTTAGAAAACAATAAAGTGTACAGTTTGCGTGTACTCGGAATACCTCAAATCGCGGTTGATTTTTCAGAAGGCCGTAAGAGCAAGTAACAGTTTTTCTTTGTTTACTTTCTCTTTTGAATATTATAATGTAACTATAAAGATTTTTTTGGATTTTACAGTTCTAACGTTTCGGGTACCATTTTATATAGAGAGTTGAGTGATAAACGTGGAAACCTCTTGATAAAAGAGAATTTAAACAAAGAGAAACTGTCACTTGTTTTTACTTCTCGAAAATGTTCTATTGTGATGGTGTAATTATCTGTAGAGAGAAAAATAACAATAATTGCTGTCATAACTAAACTATACTGTGAATTCACCAATACGAAGATGCTTAGCAGAGCTCATCAAACTATACCGACATTTATTCACCAGATGAATTGTG
This sequence comes from Malaya genurostris, assembly GCF_030247185.1. Taxonomy (NCBI): domain Eukaryota; kingdom Metazoa; phylum Arthropoda; class Insecta; order Diptera; family Culicidae; genus Malaya; species Malaya genurostris. The sequence continues at coordinate 158,334,075 of NC_080571.1, forward strand.
TCTTGTATACACAGGTGTACTGTTTTCATCCATTCGGAACCTATATCCCCATCGCATATTAGGTAGAGCTTTATTTAAGTTAAACCGTATAATCACCTTTAATAATCTAGGATCACCTTAAGAACAATTGCTTATAACTTCAATTCCCACATCCTTTAATTTTAATTCAACCTATTTCCATCGCTTAGGAATTGTTTGGTGGTTAAAATTAGTATCCGCTCATGCGTAATAAAAACAAAATTAAGCATCTCCCTGCTGCATAGGAGTAGGAAGAATCATATCCTACAGCAAAGTTGGTTAAACACGTCTAGCATGTGTTGCGCAGACTTCATCCGAAATTGATTCATCATGGACATACCACTGTAATCAAAAGACGGTGCCAAACCAGAGGTGGAATTCTAGAGAGGATCGTATCCTGGTTTTGAAACAATACTAGTTGCAGCTTCACTTAGGCTTACCACAAATGATAAATCATAAGACTGTAGATATTTTGAAGAGGTTAAAATAACAATATTCCTTCTGTTTTTTACAACGATATATTCAATAAGGTACACCGCTTTAGCTCTAAGATGCCGAGGGCATTTCTTCTATTGAGTTGGTTTTGTTATTGCTAAAGTGTTTGTGCAAAACACAATGGCTGATCGAATGCTTATTTGATGCTCGATATTTGTAAAAACTGTTTCCAGTTTTCATGAATTCATATGCTAGCGAATACTTTTCAAACGTTGAATAACGCATACCTTTTTGTTGAAATTACCAAATGACATTGAAATACTTTTGGTTACAGGTTTGAAGATAATTTTATTCAAATTCAATTCAAGTCTCTGAATAATAACAAAGTACATTATCGATATATTATTCATTAATGCATTATATTAACACTGCCCTATTGATAATACAGTGTACACCGTCCTATTTGACATTGATATATACAATATATTAATGTATTTACACGCAGCGTATAAGTCTATCCAAGAGCGAATGTCTCATTGAATCTTTCACAATAAAGCCTTCATTGCATAGTTCCGTCATAGGCGGTATAGAACTTTAATTGAATGTCAAATTGTATGTTTACAATCGAATGTTGTGGAATCAGCAACATTCACTTTGCGTTGCCGCCTTTGAACATCTCTTGGCAGCTTGAAATGGAAACTGTCGCAGTGCTTAATGAAGTTTCCGGTTTTTCAAAGACCTGAGGAAGGAGCTGACCTTTCTCAGGTCTTTGAAACTTTAAGGGTTGAGGCCAGTGTGTTTTAGGGCATTTTAAAGGGCTATTTTCACGCTTCAAATCTGATTTTCTCAGAAACGGTGACGAATATAAAACAACCCAGTCTTTTTTCTGAAGGAAGAATTGCATAACTGAAAACGGAAGCTTTCAACTTGTTCATTGAATATCTCACCTTCAAAAGCATGGATCAAAAATCTATCCTGACAATGTCTAGATAATTTAATTTAGATGCGATTATGTTGTCGCGTAAAAGTGAAGGGAAAATTATTTTTGTAAAAGTAAGTCGATTCCTATGGCTGCGCCATTTTAGTTCCCTGGTAACGTAACGAAACATGAGAGAGAAATAAAATCGGCTCAAACAGGCTACCAAACAAACGGCAGCTTTCTTGGATTTTATGTGATGTAGTCAAACTTTTATCCGAAAATATAAAAACTTTCTTGGCCACCCGGACACATCGCAAGTCATTTTACACATTTGCGAGAGAGCATGGAGAGAAATCGAATACGCACAGCGAGCCACGTGGTTTTACGCGACCTAGTGGGTTCAGCCCTTAAGTGTTTTGTTTGCTTAAGTCCGGTACATACTTTGTTACCTTACCTTACCTAACAGCTATAGGCCTGGGGTGTCTTTTGATGTATCAAGAATACGTCTCCACATAACTCGGTCCATGGCTGCTCGTCGCCAGCCACTCAAGACACGGACGCTTCTGAGATCACCCTACACTTGATCGATCTACCTTGCTCGCTGCGCTCCTCTTCTTCTTGTACCAGTCGGATTAGATTCAAGAACCATTTTCACTGGGCTGTCGTCCGACATCCTTATGACATTCCTAGCCCATCGTAGACGTCCGATATTAGCTATCCGTACTATAGGTGATTCCCCTAGAAGCTGTTGCAATTCATGATTCATACGCCGTTTCCACGTTCCATCCTCCATCTGCACTCGACCATAGATGGTTCTCAACACCTTTCTTTCAAAACCACTGAGGGCGCGATGGTTCGCTGCCACAATAGTCCAGGTCTCGTGGCCATATAGAACAACCGGTCTAATGAGCGTTTTGTAGATGGTCAATTCCGTGCGGTGGCGTACTTTTCTCGATCGAAGGTTTTTCTAAGTCCAAAGTACGCACGATTCCCTGACAAAATACGTCTCTGTATTTCTCTGCTGGTGTTGTTGTCGGAGAATAAGTAGTCATTTCCATTTTTTGTAGATTATTCTTATAAAACAGTTGTCATTGATAACTACGTTATTGATCATTTCATGCTCTAAGTCAGTTTAGGTTGCATGTTTAGCATAATTTACTTCTCCATAGTATCATGCAATTGCTACGATCCTACTGAAACTAATAATCCTTCCAGGTCTGAACTCGAACATTCGGCAACTGGCTTGGTTTATTTCGAAAATTTTTCACACTTTAGAACCATTTTCGAATACTATGTCACATATGAAAGCGGAAAGTTCGAATTAAAAAACACATACTTTAATAATCAAAATACATAC